>NW_027062534.1:2823358-3125954 GCF_000507465.2 Kwoniella mangroviensis CBS 8507 | reverse complement strand
CGCTCAGACAATAGGTATAGGAATTGGAAATGCTCTGAGTTTCACCGTATTCTTAGCTTTCAATAGTGTAGATTTCAGGTCAGTTAAGCTTCCCAGATCCCTGAAGTGTCAAAAGCTGATATCTGAATTGGCAATTTTGCAGCAACAAATACTTCCGATCTACTCCTCTCGATCATCCCTTAGTATCTCTCGGAGGGTATCTACGCTTTTGGGCGGTAGTCTTCGTCCTAGTCACTGTGTTACTGGCAATTTACAAGACTGAAGATCCACCTGCGGAAGATGATCCAGATATGGATGTCAAGAAGGTATATAAGGTCATGTGGAGTATTGTCAGACTAAAGAGTGAGCTGTTGCCATAAGGTTGTTCGATTACTTTAGCTAAGTATCGTGGTTTTAGACATCCAATCTTTCCTTCTCGTCCATCTGGTCTGTAAAATAGGATTTATGGTCAACGATTCAGTGACAGGCCTTAAACTGCTCGAAAAAGGTCTATCGAAAGAAGATCTAGCTATAGCTGTATTGTTGGATTTCCCAGCTCAGATGGCAGTAGGTTGGTTAGCCGCCAAATGGTCTAGACCCACTCCGGCATCGGCTTCCACGTCGAAACACCCCTTGACTGGTAAAGAAGATGGTTCAGGAGGAGTATTGAGAACTTGGTTATATGCTTTTTGGGCCAGACTAGCTATGGCTGCGATCTCCACTTTGGTAGTTAAAGGATTTCCAAATGAGAAAATCGGAAATGGTTATTTCGGGTTGGTCATTGCAACCACACTATTATCTTCTTTAACTAGGTGAGTGATTTTTTGGATATTGGGTTTGTTTTGCTCGTATTCAAAATCGGAATTTGCTAATTCGGCTATGTGAAAATGACTAGTACTGTTCAATTCGTGGGGATATGCGCTTTTCATACGCAGATTGCTGATCCCTTAATTGGTGGGACATACATGACGGTAAGTTATTTCTCTGCATCATTTCTCCACCGATGTATGCCAATATGCCAAGTTGATGATTGGATTGCTTGTATATAGTTGTTGAACACCGTATCGAATCTGGGAGGGACATGGCCTAAACCATTAATCTTACGATCAGTCGATCTCTTGACTATCGCCACATGTTCAGTACCCATCAGCACCACGCTTGAGAAATCATCGTTGGCTTCGACTTCGAGTAATGAATGTATTTCCGAGGCTGGTAAACATGCGTGTTCAGCCGCTGGAGGTGAATGTGTGGTAGTCAGAGATGGATATTATATAATGAGTATGGTATGTGTCACGTTGGGTGCGATGATCTTGATTGGATTTGTTTTGCCTACTGTGAAGAGGTTATCAGGTGAGTATTTATCTTTTTGTTTTCTTTTTTCCAATAGGCACAGAAAGTACGAAATGAATGTGGATGTGCTATATGCTGACTTGTTGATGATGGATATAGCATTACCGATGTCTGCTTGGAGGGTCAAGATACCTAATTAGTATAGAGTAAATAGATAGATAGTATTTGTATGCATTTACTCTCTTGGAGTAGTAGAAGTACATCCGTTTAGCGCTACATGCATGACATGGTAGCATTTGACCGAGATTATCAGTGAAAAAGTGATGATGTCACGACATTCCATCTTGCATTGTTCGTCCTTGATTTTCTACTCGAAATATGATCCCAACCGTAGATAACCGATGATCTCTTGCAACTCACTCCGAATCTCCCTGTACAGTAGCGACAGTAGTAGTATTGATCTGCCGAGGTCTATGTACAAATATATCTAGAGAAGATAAATCAACTTTACTGGACGATAGTGACGGCTAAACTCCAAAGAGACCAGAAAGAGAAGAAAGCAAAATGACGGTATGTCGAAGTAACGAAGATATCTATCTAACTTGGATAAGGAATATGGTGTAGCTGATGAGATTATGTAGTCGAAAACCAAAGCGACCCCTTTGACCATAGTCATCAAACTTGGTGAGTCGTCTATACTCCACCAACCCCTTACCTCGTCTTGCTTCGAACCCTAGGGTAATCAATCAGTCCCAAGTGGTATCTGACACCTATCCGTTATTCATGTCATTTAGGTACTTCCTCCATCGTCTCTCCCGAATACCCATTCTTACCCCACCTTCAACTACTTTCATCTATCGTCGAGACGGTCGTGAGTCTCAGAGCACAGGGTCATAGAGTCGTGTTGGTCAGTTCGGGTGCTATAGGAGTGGGGTTGAGGAGGATGGATTTGAGAGGAAGAGGGAAAGGATTAAGTCAGAAACAGGTAAGTACATCTATGCTACAGTTAACATCAATCCCAGCTACAGTACCAGTACTTTCCTCAACTGGTTGACTGTTATGTGTTATGGGATATATTGATGTTTACAAGAATCCGAAATCGTCCTGATATACTTTATTGTATAGGCACTAGCAGCAATTGGCCAAGGTCGATTAATAGCATTATGGGATAACTTGTTCTCGCAATTGGATCAACCTATAGCTCAGATATTATTAACTAGAATGGATATATCCGATGTAAGGGAATTCATTCACTCCCTTATGAGGTCGTCCATCTATCTTCAGCTGCTCGAAATTCTCTGGGATCCTTGACAGCTGATATAATGTATCTTTCTCTTCCTCTAGCGAACGAGATATTTGAATGCTCAAAATACATTCTCTGAATTGCTTCAAATGGGAGTCGTACCAATCGTTAATGAGAATGATACTGTGTCCGTCACTGTGAGCTGAGACGAAAATCTTTTCCAAACTACGAAATGAAGTATAATAACTCCGTGAGTGTCATATAGGAAATCAAATTCGGTGATAATGATACGTTATCTGCTATTTCATCTGCAATCGTTCATGCGGATTATCTGTTCTTATTGACTGATGTGGAATGCTTGTGAGTCAGCTGACACGCACACGCTTTCGCGATATGATGAGCAGTGAGCTGATAGAGTATTGTTGTGGTTCTAGGTATACGGATAATCCAAGGAATAATCCGGATGCTAAGCCTGTGAGGGTTGTAAGGGATATTGAGAAGGTCAAACAGCAAGGTATGTGACAGACAATCGCCTAATAGATGATATCAGTAGACTTTCGTACGATTGAAATGATGCTGATCATCAGAAACCTTGTAGTCTCCACAGCAACACTTGGAACGTCACTCGGTACGGGAGGGATGTCAACGAAACTTATAGCTGCTGAACTGGCCACCGCTGCTGGGACGACCACTGTCATCATGCATTCTGGCAATGTGAAAGATATATTCCACGTGATTGAGCGTGGGGCAGGACCTAGTAGGGATATCTCTGAGACACCTGCTTTGGAGGAAGGGCCGTTATGTACGAGATTCCTGAGGAGAGACAGAGCTCTGAAAGAGTGAGTCGTGCCATGCAAGTGACTGAGAATGCTCCATGCTAATATACTCGCTTTAGTCGAAAATGGTGGATAGCCCATGGATTGCATTCAGCAGGTACAATAACGATCGACGAAGGTGCCTACAGAGCTATACAGAGGAAAGAATCGGGAGGTCGTCTGTTACCTGCTGGAGTAATCAAGGTTGAAGGTCCCTTCGCATCTCATCAAGCCGTTAGATTAGTCGTTAGACGTAAGAAGAGAGATCCATCTTCTTCTTTGAAAGGAAAAACTGGAGATTCCAGCACCATCATCACCAATCCTGTGTCTAGAAATTCGATAGATGAAAGTACGAATTCAAGTCCTACACCTGCAACCACATCTAAATTCCCTCAAGAGAATAATCCCACTTCATACCCTTCGACATTGGCTTCACCTGCGTTGAAACATCTTACGAATGCTCAACCTGATACACCCCTCATACAACCCATCTTATCGCTTTCTTCATCCGTAGCTTCTTTAGATCCATTATCGAAGTCTGGACCTTCATCGCCTTCACCTTCATCTGCGATCAACGCTATAGCTGAAAAGCTGAATAATGTCACCTTGACGCAGATGCAAACGCAAGCGCAGAATAGGGATACAGAGGATGAAGAAGAAGAAGGATGGGAAGAGGTTGAGATTGGAAAAGGATTGGCGCAGTATAACAGTGTTGAGATTGACAGAATCAAAGGTATTAAAAGGTGAGTTTTACATCTTGGGGATATTGACAATGCTGATGGTTGTATATCAGTGCACATATAGAGAATGTCTTGGGGTATAGTGAATCTGAACACGTGGTAGATTCGATAACGTTTTTGTGATGATGTGGTAGCATATTATGGGATATGAAGTGATGAATTTCCTGTTGAAGAAGGGATTGAAGACATGTACATGGAGATGGTCTTAGTATGACCATGACTTGTGAGATATATATGCATCGACTTGTATAAACGTATGAAACTGCTTGATCTTTGATTTTGATTTTTGACAACCGGTAAATTACTGAAATAGGCAATTATAAGTTGTAACGCGACATGACAAAACCAGGATAACTCGAGTAAACAAACATGTATTTAACATCATCACTCGACACTGAGCACACTACTCTCATAGCATCATCACATTCTTCATCCTTCTCGATCAACCTTGTAGCGACCATATCGACGATAGCAGTACAGTACGAGCATAACTAGCCCTGCTGCTCCCTGCAAAATCCACCCATTCTACTATAGTGGTACAGACGACTTGACTTGCCGACAGGCCAACTTCATTCAACCCCAACTCAAATCTCATCCTCTTACTCGACATTTTTGTTTAGGGATTCAACATCTCACAGATACATATCCATCAATCTTAGAAACCGAGTTGATATCTGACTGATATGTCACTACGTACTCCGGGAAGAGCGAGGAGGGGAGAAGAAGCGCATTTGGCTTATAATGCTGATCCAAAAACTGTCGGAACGTGAGTCTTATCCCTACAGTGCCGTAGCATTTGCTATACCTTATCGTATCTTGGTTCACAAGATGTCAACTTATCTGGTCGCTGACATTGATATTGTCTTATCCTATCTTGTCTTTCACTCATTTGGTTCATGTTCAAACTCACTTCCGGATCATGACGACCCTCTCTCTATATTCCTATCTCATGATTTTGTTCGCACTGCACTACACTATACTACCCACAGTCGTACCAACGCCCCTATGCCAACGGGAGTAACAAGATTATCAGATGGATTTGAAGACCCGGCAGCATTCTTCTCTTCTCCTAACAATACAGAGTACGCTTCCGGTTCCGGTTCTCGATCGATCGCCTCTGTTTTCAGTAAGGGTATAGGTACACCCAAGACACCAGCTGGGAGAAGCGATCATACCGCCCAACAAACTCCCATGACGGGTGATACGTCTATGGGAACGTTGAGAAGGACTAGATCGAGGATGAGCGATATCGATCCGGAGGATAGAGATAAAGCGGATGAGGAGATGTTGGAAGATGATTTGTTGAATGATGAAGATGATTTACGTGAGTCAAACGATTGATCAATAATTCTCGACATCTGTCTAGTTTCACTCGAGCAAATCAAGGTTGACATGGTGGACATGTCTTGATTCTTGCTCGACATTGGTATCATTGCTAACGAGATGAAAATTATCCATGTAGAAGCGGCTACTCCGAAATACTTTGCAACTGAAAGTAGTGAGTATAATATCCTGCAAATAAATACTTGAATATGAACTATATGCCACGGTTTACTTATCGTGGTGATACATTTACATAGACCCACCTTCTGTTACTCTACCTTCACGGTCGAGATTACCATTCTCCTCACCAGCTGTCGACCGGACATTCGACGCGTTACCTTCCCCCAGAGCACGATCTTCCCTACGAAAGTCTAACCTATCTGCGCATTCTGGACTTAGAAACGGAGGTAGAGTAAGCGATATGACTGGCAATTCACCCGACGCAAGTGGAATTACAAATCAAGATGAGGATGAAGATGAAGAATCTCAAAGAAGGGGAAAGCGTAAATCCACTAGATTATCTATATCACCTACGGTGAAGAATAAGAAGAGAAGACAGAGTAGCATAGTACCTGGTTCTCTACCTGAAGAACTTAGCTATACGAGTAATAGTGGTAGCAGTAGAAGAAAATCGACGAAAGGTAATGGTCACATAGATAGGGAGGCTAGTATAAGCGATAATGAGATGGATATGGATATTGGAGGACCATCATTCGATGATGATATCGGTGGTGGGAGTGGAGGAGGAGATGATTTCGACGATACCGTGCAAGATTTAGGAAATGACGATAATAACGATTTCGATCATGATGACGACAATGACAATGATAATGATAATAATATAAGTGGGGATTTACCCGAACCTGATGGAGAAGAGGATGATATAGCATTAGAACAAGAGGCAATGGATCAAGAGAATGAACCTGAAGAAGATGATGATGATGATGAAGAAGAACAGCAATCGACACCACGAGTTGAGAAGGAACGTAAGAAGAAATCAGTCGTTAGGAAGAGGACTACTCAGAAGAAAAGTAGAACAGATGAGAATGCTCCTCCTGCTAAAACGAGGCCGAGACAAGGTAGTGTGGCTCCTAAACCTAAGAGAACGAGGATATCTCAAATAGGAGTTAGTGGTAAGTTCCATTCCATCCCCCTTGCTGTCTATGGATTGAAATGACGTTGTACACTGTGTTGACGTTTGAATGTATATCAAAGGTACCAACTCAGATGAAGAGACAGAAGATGGATATCATGGAAATTTCCAGTGTCGACGATCGAGCCGAACTCATTTCAAACCTTTGGATTGGTGGAGAGGTGAAAAATTCGAATATAGACGTGGACCCGGATTACCGGTTATAGCTGAAGTGATCACAATACCTGAAGAGACCCCCCAACCATTTTCTGCGAGGCATAAGAAGACTACTAAGAGAGCTGATTCGACAACTAGGAGTACGAAGAAAAGGTTGAGATCCAGACACGATAGTGGGTCTGAGCAAGAAGTCGAAGAAGAAGAAGAAGTTGGATGGGATGACGAAACTGAGCCGACGGGATTGGTTAAGACTTTCCCGGAGGGTATGGAATCACATAGGAGTGAGTGAACCAAACTCTCAAATTGAGAAACGAGTGATATCTAATGGTTGTTTTGACTCTTCCGCAGAGATCGCATGCCCTAAAGCTTTACTTAACCCTGAACACAAAGCGAATCAGAATTTCTCATACCAGAAGGTATTTGGTGAAGGCGATTTCATGGCCGCCGGAGTGGTCATGATACCTGTAGGAAAGAGTAAAACTACTAAACCAAGTAAAGATAATGCCTATGTGAGTGTATGATCTAATTCACTTTACTCCCGACGACCCATTCTTCGCCACAGCACTTATCAATAATATGCTGGAATACAAAAGCTGATTCCAAGTTTTTAGGTATTTTACGTTATACAAGGGGCTGTCCAAGTACAAATTTATAGAACAAGTTTCATTATGGCTCCAGGTGGACAATTCATAGTACCTCGAGGTAAGTACACCGTAAAGAATACATATTCATCAGCTAGAAAAGAAAGAAAGATTGATTGACTCTTTTGGCTTTTTATAGGTAATGAATATTCAATTGAAAATATCTCAAATAAAGAGGTGCAATTGTTCTTCGCTCAAGCACGTAAAGTGAAAGCGACCGAACAAGAATTGGAAGCTGCCGGAGCTTCCACGCCTAAGGCCAGTTCAGTTGGAGTACCGAATGGGAAAGCTAAGAAGCAGAAGGTGGTAAAGCAGACTAGACTTGGGAGTGAAGACGAGGATGAGGATGATTATTGATCAATTCCATACTTGGTGGACAAGGTGAAAGGGTCGAATCATTGGTTGTTGAATCAGTGGACATGATTGATATGGCATTTTAGGTCTTTTGCATATTGTACAGTTGTTTTGTTTGATAGTATAGGTATAAACCTTCTGGACCCAAGTAATCCTTGAATGCTTTTTGATACCTACGCAGTAGTTTTCTTACGATTCATTACGATTGTTCAATGACTTTTCTTTTTGACTAGCAGTGCCATACTTCTATGATGTTTGAATACCTCAAAGCACAGTTCATTAATACGATAACTTGATCGGCAAATGATGGATGAAATGGACTTGCAGTACACCGTGGTTACTCGCTGCTCGTCACTCAGCTCTCTACTGGTGATGATACGTCATACGACGGGTACTCCGTTTCACTCCGCTGGTACTCTGTGCGGGTCGGATGAGTGCCACGTGTCCACCATTCAAAGTGGCACCTGAGCAAGTCGCTTTAAGCGGGGTTGTATGTTTTTGTATGGGTGAGCATGATTGATAAGACTCACCAGTCTGCGTATACAATCCATCCAGACTCAACTTTTGTCATCTTACACATCCATCCATTTGACATCATATCATTTCATCTTCACAAGTATCTTATGTCACATCGACCATCAATCATCGACAGACATACATACATAGCAAGAGAGATAGAGAGATATCACCATAAGCATAGCATAGAATAGCACCAAGCAAGATGGTAGCTAATTCGGCTGGTGGGAATAGGAACCTGTAAGTCTGGTTGTCACAGCATCGCCCCCCTTGTCTTTGTTCATACCATACTCGCTATACCAAGAGAATGACAAGACACATACATCATCGTATCAACACGACAAGGATCAGCGCTAACTCAGATTCATATCTGCTTCCCATGCCTATCAACATCATCACGCCTCACAATGCATACATCATATCGACATCTCACCGTCAACTCCCTTGCACTGCTCCACCACATCTCACGCATACCTGTTGTCTCTCATAATATAG
Organism: Kwoniella mangroviensis CBS 8507; assembly: GCF_000507465.2. NCBI lineage: Eukaryota > Fungi > Basidiomycota > Tremellomycetes > Tremellales > Cryptococcaceae > Kwoniella > Kwoniella mangrovensis. The sequence continues at coordinate 3,117,249 of NW_027062534.1, read as the reverse complement.
ATCAAGGTCTATTCGAGTCACTAGTAAGTTCATCACCACTTCTTCGTTTAACCTATGAGTGTGGATGTGGGTGAATAGATACTGATGTATGGTAATGATATGGTCATCCCGTCTATCTATCCTTCATCATCGTGTCAATCAATCCACTCTCAAACACGCCAACTACACACATCACATCAAATCACCCACTTTTTTCAACCACATGTAGTCGTCGCCGCCGATTCTTTGATCAAGAGGGATATCCTACGATTACCAGATCCATTTGCGATCGTTTCGGTAGACTCGGAACAGATTCATACTACTTCTGTGATCAAGAGGACTTTAAACCCCTATTGGAATGAGTGAGTTGTCACCCTTACTTCCGCACAAGGAACAGAAGCTGATGGTTTATCCGATATTGTCAAATAGAAACTTTGACATGTGAGTGATCCTGATTCTGCAAAATTGTCAAAAGACGGAAGACGAAAGACGAAACAAGGGATGTTTCACTTGGTTTCACTTCCGGAGAAATGGTGCTTCTTCATGTCTTGGGGAACCCGCTGACTGATACCTGATATCATCCATAGAACCGTCAAAGATTCTTCAATTGTAGCGGTACAAATCTTTGATCAAAGAAAATTCAAGAGAAAGGTGAGTCATACATTCAACCCTATCAACCCTTTCATGGGCTTGCGCTTAATTTATCGTTTTTTCCACGCACAGGACCAAGGTTTCTTAGGTGTCATCAATATCAAGGTATCCGATGTCATCGATCTTGAACTTGGTGGGCAAGGTAAGCTTCACTTCCTCCTTGAACCGCGAGAGAACCTAGCTGACAGACTGAATTCAGAAATGCTCACAAAGGAGTTGAAGAAAGGTAGCGACGGTCAAGCAGTGCAAGGCAAACTTATTGTATACCTATCTACACAAACAGGTGGACCCGCCAACGCAGCACCTGCTGCATCTACTTCCAACACCATGCTCAACGCTCCTGCCAATGGATCGGCCCTTTCTCTCAACACCGCTGCTGCTGTTAACACTGCGGGCTCTCGACCTGGCTCAACCCTTCGAGCCGCTAATGCTACCCCTGAACCGGAAAGTCCAAGCCCAGCTGCCGCCGCCGACAGTCCCAACGTTGCTCAACCTTCAGCTGCCGTGCCCCAGCCCATCAGCACCAACGCCGCTGCAGCTGCTGCCTCTGGCGCCCCTACGGTCAACCCCACTGCTCAAGCTGCTTCCACCGGTCAAACAGGTACTAGCACTGGACCTGGCAACGAATTCGACTCGCACTCTGATCAATATGGTGCTCTTCCTGCTGGTTGGGAAAGACGTATCGATCATCTCGGTCGTCAATATTACGTAGATCACAACACTAGAACGACCACCTGGAACAGACCAAGTGACAACCAATTATCCAACAATGCTTCTCAAGCTACATCCACCGGTGAAGCAAGAGCAAGACACAATCAACGAAACTTGGCGGATGATATGCTCGATGTTCAACAGTCCAACACTGGTGGTGCATCTACTCCTACCAGCGGTGGTACTGGTGCTGCTGGCGCAGTCGCTTCCAACAACGTTACAACTGCTGGACAAGGACCATTGCCCGCCGGATGGGAACAGAGATTCACCCCTGAAGGACGACCATATTTCGTTGATCACAACACACGAACTACCACCTGGGTTGATCCTCGACGACAACAGTTATTGAGAGTCATCGCTCCAGGACAAGGTAATTTGACTGTTCAACCTCAAACGGTCAGTCAACTGGGACCACTACCCAGTGGATGGGAGATGAGGTTGACTTCAACGGCAAGAGTGTACTTTGTCGATCACAATACCAAGACTACCACATGGGATGATCCAAGATTACCTTCATCATTGGATCAGAACGTACCGCAGTACAAGAGAGATTTCAGAAGGAAATTGATCTACTTCAGATCACAACCTGCTCTCAGATCCAATACCGGTCAATGCCATATCAAAGTTTCTCGAGATAACATCTTTGAAGGATCATACACTGAGATCATGAGACAGACTCCAAATGATTTGAAGAAGAGATTGATGATCAAGTTTGAAGGTGAAGATGGTTTGGATTATGGAGGTTTGTCGAGGTGAGTGAAGCTTTCATCGCAGAAATTAGGGAGGAAGGCTGACTAAATTGTCAATGTATCATTACAGAGAATTCTTCTTCTTACTATCACACGAGATGTTCAACCCCTTCTACTGTTTATTCGAATATTCCGCCCATGACAACTATACTTTACAAATCAACCCCAACTCCGGTGTTAATCCAGAACATCTAAATTACTTCAAATTCATCGGTAGGGTAGTAGGATTAGGTATCTTCCACCGAAGATTCCTCGACGCCTACTTCATCGTGTCGTTCTACAAGATGATCCTGAAGAAGAAGATCACACTGCAAGATTTGGAGTCTGTCGATTCAGGCTTACACAGAGGTTTGACTTGGATGCTTGAGAATGATATCACGGATGTCATTGAGGATACGTTCAGTATAACTGAGGAGCATTTCGGCGAGGTAGTGACGGTTGATTTGAAAGAGGATGGTAGGAATATCGAGGTTACGGAGGAGAACAAGAAGGATTATGTTGAGTGAGTTGAGCGTTCCGTGATAACCTATCAAACTTCATGGGTTGCATGTACCCATGCCGGATCATCTTCGTCAAAGCAGTATAGCATACTGATGAGTAAACTTCTTGTCCTATTCGCACAGCCTCGTCACCGAATACCGAATCTCTCGACGAGTCAGCGAACAGTTCGATGCCTTCATGTCAGGTTTCAACGAATTGATCCCTCAAGAACTCATTAACGTGTTCGATGAGAGAGAATTGGAATTGCTCATTGGTGGTATGTCAGAAATTGATGTGGATGATTGGATGAAACATACCGATTACCGAGGATAGTGAGTCGATCTAGCATGAGTATATAAATTAGAGAATTGACACTGATTAATTTGCGATTTAGCAACCCATCTGACGAGGTTGTAGAATGGTTTTGGAAGATTGTCAGAGGATGGCCTGCCGAGAGAAAGTCCCGTCTATTACAGTGAGTGATAGAGTTACTTTCCGTCTCTTGACATGACGAATGTCGTTGACCCGATTTGCAATATAGGTTCACAACTGGTACTTCGAGAATCCCAGTCAACGGTTTCAAAGATCTACAAGGATCTGACGGACCGCGTCGATTTACCATTGAAAAGGCTGGTGAACCAACCCAATTACCGAAATCACATACTTGTTTCAACAGGATTGACTTGCCGGCGTATAAGACTTATGAGGCTTTGGAACAGAAATTGACCATTGCGTGAGTGAACCAATCACTCAATCAGAATACTTTTATTGTCTCGAATCTCAGGCATAATTACTGACTGTTGGCTATACATTGTAGTGTCGAGGAAACTCTTGGTTTCGGTCAAGAATAGGCTTATGACTCGATCAACGGATTTTCCCTTTTTCTCTCTTTTTCCAATTATCCCATAGACTATCTCTCATCCATGTACAACATCTTTGAGATCATCTCGTATCCTCATCCTCATCCTCTTCCGGTCAGGTATGATTTATGTAATCCCGTCGTCTGTGTTTTGTGTTTTTCGGTCTCGTTTTTCCTCTTCTGATTTCGGTTCTCTCTTTCTCCTTCTTGATCTCTATATATGCAAATACGATGTCTTAATTCGCCTCAAGAGGTTTCCAGGTTATGAGTATGCATGAATACCATATGTTATGCTGTCATGTGAAATGACGTATACATCATATAAATCATACAATAATTGAGCACTTTTGATCCCCCGTACAAACATTTCACTCTCTAGTTCTTTCTGTAATCCCTCGTCCAGATCCTATTCAATCTCCAATCCGGATTATCACTCGGTCGATCCTTGTTCTAGTTCTTGCTTGCGTTCCCCTAGGAATTTGATCTTGGTCGATGTAGACCTCGAACGAGTAATCATGGGGATCATCTTCCGTCCATATTTGACATTCAATTCGAACTGGGATAAAAACATCGCTCGACTGTCTTCATTTCCATCTTCGTATCACCCTAATGTACTAAGCACTATGAAATATGTGTATATACAGAATACTGGATGAATTGTTCTTATCACCATCAGTATTAGTTGCTGTACTGTATATCAAAATTCCTGTTTACTCTTTATCCAATTACAACAATCTATTGTCTTTTATGTATATCCTGTTCGATCTCCAATACCCTTCGGAATCATCTGTTTTATTACTCGAGGACTGATCTTGGTTGATGCGGACCTCGAAGGAGTAGGAGCCATTCGTATAATTACGACTTCCAGGCTTTGGCTTAGTCTCACAAATCAGTTCGAATTCGGATAAGCGATGAACACGCTCATCATCTTCCTCTCCTTCTTTTTCGTCATATTTGCGGAAAGGTAATGAGTTGATCAACGAATTAGACCATTGAAGTACTTCCGTCAACTCTTCATCATCTTTGTTCACATTAGCAATAAACTGCCGATTCGTCATGTTTTCCGCGTATCTATCGATATCATCATCGTCCATCGAACATTCCTTGATGGTTTTGATCCATGGAGGTACATTCGTTTCTGATCCTGAGAAAGTCTGTACAGTCTTGATAGTCATTTCTCTTGGTTTATTGTTCGTTCAATCTATTCCTTCAAATTTCGGCAAAGCCATTACCTTCTGTTTATAGCATATGTTACCAATGCCACCACCACTTAGATGAGAAGTAGGAATACTCGTGAAAGATTTAGATAATCCCGATTGGACCATTTGACATTGTAGTAAATTCGATATCCTGATTATATCTTGTGGATCATCATAATTCCATAAATTACCTGAATCATATGGTAGGTCCCCGTCCCCATTCGCATCTTTATCTCTTGACCATCTACAATCAAAATGTGTCCAAGCCGTACATTCATTTTTGATCATACCTTTCCAGCTCCCACTGTCACCTGTTGAATCAGGAAGATACCATCGTAATTCTGCTTTACACCTGGTTACGTGATCGAAACAACTTGGACTGCCACATTGGATTCGTTCGGATGGAGTTCTAACAATTTGGATAGATAGGGAGCAAAAGAAGTCAGAGAATTGTGCCTCTTCATGATAAGATAAGATCCATCCGTTGTCGAAAGGGAAGCTGTATCGGAATTTGGTAGTGTAAGGGCATGATGCTGGTGGGAGGTAGAAGGGTAAATTTGAACTCTATTAGTATCACAATCTTCATCGCTATCAGGAATTGTGTGAACATCCAATTTCGCTTTCTGATGATTTTGGTTTCCTCTTTCAAGGGAGCTTATCTGATCATGGTTTGTAGGACAAGATTGTTCGAAAATGTCAAAGATAGATGAACATTCACGGGGACTGTCACTGTCCCCAGATCGGCTTGACTCCATGTTTTGAACTAGGAATTATACAGCACCTCGACGATTGAATTGAGTTCTGATGGCTTGCGAAGGACAAAATTGAGGAGAGCATTGGTCCTGAAATAACAAGATGTGGATATGATATGTGCAGTGTCGTTTGTCCTCTCTATCGTATGAATTGGACATGGGATACATCACTGCACGAGGGATCCTCAACATGTTATTCCATCCCTTCTTAATGCGCCAGATTTTCCGAACCATGCAGCTTGCTCAAAATACGTATCACATTTTTGGATCCCTTCATACCTCTTACTCTGGTCTGTTTGGTGCCCCATCAACTTCACCATCTAGCTACCACTCACTTCTTCCCGGGGGACTTTCAGAAGAGATGCTGTGTATAACATTGAGCTACCTTTTCACCGTGATATTCATCATCATTCAGCTTTCTCCAAGGTTCAGTGCCACTCGTCAACGTGATCCCACCTCCCATCACAAGAAATGAACCATCTCCGAATTGTCGCTGAATTTGTTGTACGTTGTAAGCTATGGATGGCGGACTGATCACACACAGCTGACAACTTGCAAATTGCATGAGCATTCACACATCCACACACAAATACACACGTACACAAACACAGATCGATGAATCAGGCACATGCATAGAGTACGCTAAGAGTTATTGATCATTCGCACTGTCATCTTTGATGGTAGCTACGCACAAGCAGGAGATGGATATCTAGATCAAAGGATATACACAAATAAGAACAGTCAGAATCGGGTGACATCGATCGGGGAAGGGAATGCTGAATACGATATCGCTCATCGCTGATCAGGGAGAGCCGATGAATCTGAGCACTGCAATATAGATTATCGGTCTCTCGGCGATATTTCCGGAGTGATCAGCAGATATGTATTGGAGTATTAAGTCTATTTACCAGATTTAAAGATGGTTTGGCATCATGCTTTTTGCCCAGATGAGACAATGTGAAACCTTTCCTCCCTTTGAGTTACCACGTCAGCTTTTTTTTGGCATTTTGGTCCCGCCGGAGGCAGCTCCAGATCTTTCATACTCTTGGAATGGCATTGTTAAGGTTATTTACTGACTGACACATGCTTGATGAGAGCAAACGTATCTACACAGTAGCATGAGGGAAAAAAAAAGGTAAAATCGAATTATCCTGAAGAGATATTCGTTCATGTAAAACAGGGGCATTTCACTGTCATCCTCTCGGTTCTTCTGCGTTTCCAAAGGTCCTTTGGATCTATCACTTGAGAGTTTAGCCCACCATCAAAAATTAACATCAAGAAAAAAAAAACATGGTTTAGCGTAAACGAAAAGAAAAACGAAGACATACCTACTTGACTCCAGATCCTTCAATTTTGCATACACATACCTAACCCCAAAAACAATTCATCGAACGATATACAATATATATATGGTGATCCATCAATTTACGATGTCAACCTTCTCTCTCTTTTCCAACCCTTTTCATCTTTAGTCTAACTCATGAGTCACTTGAGCGTGATCATCTACTGTATTGGTACTAGCTACACACTCGGATTTCGGAAAGGAATTTCTCTGACTTGGATACGACTACGATATCGGAAATAAGGTTGGTCGGACCAAGGGAAAAAAAGAAAAGAAAAGAAAAAACATCATACATCGTCAAAGGAAGGGTACAGTCAAAAGGAATATATACACATAACATAATAACAACAACAACCTATTCTCATTCTCATTCTCATCTCCGTCTTCATTGTGTACTCTGAGTCGAAGGTACTGTATGGTGATAATTAGTATTACGATATAATATATCTCCTATCTCTTAGGGTAACAACTAGGTAACAGGGAATAAGGAATTGGTAATCTCTCATCATAGAGTACTGTATCGTCAGCTCGGGTTGAGTAATCTCATGACATCAACCTAAAAAAGAGAAACGCACGGACCAGATCACGGTCAACACACATCAAACATCAACCGATTATCTCATCATTCCCATTCCATCCCATTCCATCTTTCCTTCCTTCTTCATATCCTCTCTATCAACCATTCATCTTTCCTTCTTTCTTATATCACTTCCTCTATACCATTCTCCTCATCCTATATACTCCCAACACCTCGGCCAGATCATCAGTCTTAGGTGAAGGAAGTTTGGGACCCTAATCTACAGCCCAAGGTAGATCGATAACAGCTCCGCTCATCCGATCCGACCTGTTCGGTAACACTCCTTCGTTCGACCTCGACCTTAACCCTTCATTACCAACACTTCGCCTCAGCGATGATGTCTGGTCTGAAGGGAGGTCACAAAGACCCCAGCAAGGGTAAAAACAACGACAACAGTTCCTCAACTCATCTTCCTGAAAATCAAGGAATGGCAAGCAATCCCAGAACGGCTGAAGATGTAAGATTTCTTCATTTGCCACTCATTCATTCGCAGCTGACATATCCCTGTGCATCTCTGAACGGCAGCTTCGAGCTTTGATTCAAACTCTCGCCATTGGCCCAAACAGAGACGCCATATTCATCAATACGAACCTTCCTCCGTTCACCCTTTCCACCACCACTAATGGACTCCATGCGGCCAACAACGAAGATTCGCCCAATTCCAAGCGACCTCATCCTTTTGGAACACCTTTCACCCCTCAAAAGCCTGCCAATAGCAAAGGTCAATCGCAACTTCCTTCGTCCGATGCAGCCAAGAAGGAGAACGCACAAATGCCGCTCCCCATCGGTACAGAGAAAAAGCTCGGTCTAATCGAAAGAATCCAACCTCAACCTCAATACGGATATCCAAGTACTCCAAAATCACCTTCGTCGTTTTGGCCACAATACCATGGTGGCTGGGTTGAGACGCAAGAAATTGTCTCGCCAATGTCACCCTCGTCGAGGGTGGACTACAGACCTGATCATCCCTACTATGGTCAATACCAAGATGGAATTCAAGGTCATGAGGAACAGTGGAATCGTTATCAGTTGCAACGGGGCAGAAAGGAAGATCTCAACAATAATCACAATTGTCACTCCAGTCAATCCGGCAACCTCCCGAGAAGGACCATCACGTTCAATCCTTTCGCGGATGATATGTATAATACCACATCCATGGTGAGTATTCAACCTTGACTATGAAATCCTGCTAACATGACTGATGGCTGTTTCGCATCCGCAGAATATCAACTCCTCGTCGGCGAAGTCGGGGTCTAGTCAACCTCGAAACGGTCAGCCTATCTCCGGTATTGAGGATCACAATTTCTCCGACCTCATTTCTACACCTGGCTTCGGTGGGTTTGGCGTCACCTTTGGCGCAAGCTCTTATTTCCCTGCATATAATGGCAATCATCAACAATATCAAGATCCAGCCTCTACGGCATCTAATACAAGACCCAACGCGGCGCAATTGACCCAAGCACTCAGCAATGCTGGAAAGAGGTCAAGCGCCTATGGCAACGAGTGGTATGCTCAGAACAATCAAGGACAAGCACATCAAGATCTCCATCGTCAACGAAGACCCAGCATGTCTCATAGCACCCGTTATCCTCCTTTTGAAGCTGGACTGGTCCGAGCTCACACCGGTACGTCGGCTCAAACTGTACCAACTGATCAATTCGCCACACCTGGTCCGGAAAGACGACCAAATGCAGACAACTCTGCGTTGGTGCTACGAAAGACACCTTGGGCTGTCACTCAATATACCAATACCGGATTACTTCCGCCAAATTGGGGTCCTGGCACTGGCTTCGACTCAGGTCCACCTCCTCCTACTCCATTTGCACCGGGAGATTGGCGTAAGTATTTTCATTTTGATTTGACATGAAAAGGTTAGAGTCGTTAAGGTCTTTGCTTAGTGTGTGCACAACCCTATTGTGGCTATCATAATTTCCAAAAAAACCCTGACTGTCGAGCGTAAGTGATTCTGTAGGATAAGCAAAGACCTGATGACTGAAAACTTACGTCAAATACCAGCTGCGGTCATCCTCGACCTTGGGAGATGATTGTGAGTGTCGCCACCTGAAAGTGGACAGCTAGCTGACTCCTCACCAGACTCATAACACCATCAACAGTCCTCCTCTCGGATCCGTTGGCGACTGGAGATGCGATTGCGGATACATCAGTGAGTTTCGTCTAGTCTGGTCTGAGATCGGCATTATGCTCAAACCACCCTTTCGGTCCAGATTGGCGAAGACGAGCTCTTTGCAAGAGCTGCTACCCTGATCATCCTTCTAATCGAGGTAAGTCTCGTGTGGCAAAACGGTACTGATAGCTGATCAATGTTATCCAATTTGATTATCAGATCGATCCGCTGTCACTCTGCCTAATCGCCCGGCCGGCGATCTCAACACATACCAATCGTCCGATAGCTATTCGAGCTCAAGAACCCAGCATGACTTCAGTCCTTCTCACCACCGAAGCGCTAGTGGCACCCAAGAACGTTCGGCATGGGAGGTCCTCGACTGGCCACCACAACAACTCCAAGGCGTCTAGTAAGTGTTACTTAGGCATGTACAACAGGCTTAGGTGCTTTCCAAAGCTGAAGATACCTTTACTCGCCAGATGAACTGAACAGATCTAACGATCAAATCGTGACAATCTTCAGTGGTGAAGTATCTCTATCATCGTTTTCAGGGAATTGCGAGACCTCTGCCTGATTGCGTCCTCGACAATTTTTGCTCGTTCTTGTTCTAGAACCCTCATCACCTTAAAAACCTTTCAAATTCCCATTCGGTCAATCATTCATTCTCAACGTCTGTGCGAAACTCCACTACTTACACATTCTCAACATCTTCACTTTCTTGCTTTGCTCGGTGACCTATCGCCTCTTCAGGGGCACATCAAATTCGCTCTCCTATGATGAATTCCCTGTTTATTCACACCTGCATTATCAATCGACAAAAGAAGGATGGTTCTGGAAGACATGGACGAGGTAATTTCGCTCAAATGCAGGCATCAACAAGCTCAATATATATTGCAGGAAGATCATCAAGGAGTGTAGTCTGGTACAGAATGGTACAAATTACGTATGAACGGTTATGGAAATATGGTAGGTGACGTTTCAAGTCGGTTTTACAGGAGATGTATTCTGGAGTGAAGGAAGGTAATATGTAGAATAAAAAGGGAAAATGGAAATTATCGAAAAAAAGGAATACCCCACAGGTGTATAAGGAGGAAGGAGGTTGTACTTCGATTCTATTTTACGTGACTTTATATGATTATCATTTGAACAGGGTGACGGTGATTCTATACATATATATATGTATTATAATACAATGGTTGTATGTATTTGAGGGTATCGATATCGACTTATTAAGCTTGATGAGCGAACATCTAGATGAGCTTTCGAAACGAGGTTGGTCAATCGTGTTATGCCACTTGACTTATTGTTCGAGCATTGAATGCCACTTCTAAATCAGTCTAAAATCCAGAATGAAGTCATTCCGATTTTTCATGTGACTAACTCCTGCAACTTATTTTGCTTGGGACGTTTCTTGCTTCTTGTTCGTCTCGTCCATTTGCTGGTTCAAAGCCTTTACAAGCACGATAGGGTAAAACCCGGTGAAAAGATCGACTAACCTTGATTCCCTTTTACCCTGAACGCCTTTACTATTTTACCATAAAGTGGAGAACACCGCCGTTGGAAACAGAAAAAAGAAGGTTCGGAGAATCTCGCAACTTGTAATTTGTGAGTACGCACCGCACAGGCTGCAATACAGAAGCCAGGTGCAGTGTGAATTTAGAGTTCTAGACCTTTAGTTCAGACATCTGCAGGTAAGATGTGAGATGAACGGGAATAGTAGATTTGGGACTAAGCATTGGTATCATGATGATGATGATGATGATGATGGACGGTCATGCAAATCTCTGAATCTGCAGAACATAGGTATAGATGATTGTGTGTGACTGCAAGGGGAGAGTGATTGATGCACTGTGCACATACATTTGCCCTACACCTACGCCTGAGACGACCTTTCACTCATATGCATAGCTGTTGAAGGGAGTAGCAAGAAGAAGAAGAAGAGGCAGAATTGGCGCGTCAGTACATGACACAAAAAAGTACAGAAACACATCCGTCATTTTTCGATTTCGTTTTTTTTTCACTTGGTCTTTTTTACCCTGGATTCCCCATTCACTGTGTTAGCTAGATAGCTACACCACCACCACCATTCATCACACTTTTCTATACTATCATTTTATCGTTTCTTTCGCTCCATCATTCTTTGTTTCATCTCATCTCATTCAATCCCCAAAAATACCATATACTGTTCTACTTTCTCTTCTCTTTCGGTCTTCATTTCTTTTTGGGCAAGCCAAGCTTTTAACAACACAAGATACGATACCATCAAAACCTCCCAATCGCAGACTCAAAAGGAAAGAGAATCGGATTTGAGGATCAGAGAGAGGGAACACAAAAAGGATATCAGTTTATCATTTTAGATTTGTCAGATAGATAGATAGGGCTGGATCATCCTATCGTTAAGCACCGTTTTTGGGGTTATTTGTCTTTGGTGAGTTATCTGTATCCGTATGAGGATGGGGTATTTGCGATGCATAGCAATAAGGAAGTGGATCGTCAGGAATAAGAGGTTGATGAGGATACGCGTTCCCTCATCTGATTGTGGGAATATCACATATCACAAATAACATCGGTAATGGAAAGGAAGGGGGATGGTCTGTGTGCGATGTGTGATGATAGATGATGCATGGAGTGTTTGTGTCTGTGTCGCTTTGTCCATCATCCTCTTTCTATGTTTACGCTTGGATCATATACCAGTACCAATCATCAACGAAACAAATCAATCTGAAGCTGACTTTATCTTTATCGGTCTCTGCCTTTCACAGTCTTTCGCTTTTCTCTTTCATATTCAAAAAGAAAAAAGGTCACATAGGGAAAGAATAGTCTAAACAGCCATTTCATCTCGATACTCGTCTAGTTCCGAAGATCATTGGAATCGAAAAACGGCTATAACCTATCGACTATCAACAAAGGACATTCACTTGTTCAAATCGCTTTTCAACAATTCAATAAAATAGAACAATACCTTTTATCGCAAATTATTTATTCCTTTTATCAACCTTTTAAACCCGTGACCGACCAACACGAAGACGATTACGTTTACGTATCCCTCACGAATCTCGTCGCCATCGCATCCCCGACTACCAACATTACAAAAACAATCAAACCTTGCAACGCGTACAGTTGCCGCTCACATCTATTGAATAATACTTTTTTCATCGCCACCCAACTCTCAACCTTTTTTCATTCATTCAACCCCAGCATTGAATGATACAAACCATAGTCATACAGCTCCGTCAAACTCTTTAGACATAAGATCGTTAGAATTGAAAGGTTAATTGGTATAGAGAAGAAAGAATAGGGAGAAGCAAACGAGTTACGAGTGAATCACCGTTCGAGCTTAGGAAGAAGGAAAAGTCTTGTAAACAAAGACTCTTTCTTCCTCCCATCCTAGGCTCGTACTTTCGGTGATCAACCAGTAAACCCTTCTAAACACGGTATGGCACGACCAATCAGACCGGCACCTGCGCCGCCCACCGCATCCACTGGGTCATCCACACCGATACCTCGTACATCCTCTCGTGCTCATCGACCATCAGCTACACCCTCTACACCTTTCACCCCTTCATCCGCTACACCATCTGATATAGGTAGTTCAAGTAAAGGTAGACCAGAAGCCAAGACTCATGGACTAAGGAGTGTAGGAGGAGCTAGTGAGAGAACACCCTGTCCTTTCCCCGCTCAGTGGGGTGGGAGGGATAAATGTGGGATTTCAGAGGAAGATGAAGCGGATGAAGTGCTTATGAGTATCTTGGGATCGATTGCTTACTACGTAGGTTATACTGTCTCATTACCTCTTGACGAAGATTCTATTGTCTTCTGGATTTGAAAGCTGATGTGTTTTCATTTTGCATAGGACAACCGTGCTTTATCAGCGGAAGAAATCGCTTCGACATGTTTTCAACAAGGATGGCTTCGACCGCCTTCTGCTGCTATCGAACCCACCACATTGATCAACAATTCGATCCGATCTTACCTCAAACGATGTGAGCGAACTCAGCGCCATTGTCTGCTTGCCAAGCATCAACTTGCCGGATCAGTCGTCGAACAAGTCCTTCAACCTGCTCTTCACCCTCATGCATTCGACGACTCTGTTAGACCAAAGGGTACAGTATGGTACTTGTTTGGTGGCAATGGCAAGAGTAAATGGAAGAATCCTTTTGAAGGTATAGAAGTACCTAAGATACCACCCAGGAAACCGGTTCCCAAGAAGATACAACCGCAGAAGGAGAACAAGGCTGTCAAAGTGGAAGAGAAGAAGCCTGGTGGCGTACAGAAAGGAAAGGCGAAGGTCCAAGCACCTGTGAAGATAAGATTGGTGCTCAATGGCCCGATCACAGGAGACGAAGAGACTCAAAGCGAGGCTGGAAGTAGCTCAAGGTCAAGGAGCGTTAGTGTCGGTATACCACAGGATACGATCGGACTCGGACTTGCTCAACCTATCTCTTTACCTCAATCCAAACCAACAAAGAACAAGTCTAGACCACGTAGACCTAGAGATATACTGGATTCGTCCTCTGAGAGCGATACCAGTGAATCAGATATGGACTTTGATATGCCTGGACCATCTCGACTGATACGCCGTACAACTTCACTTCGAAAAGTCCCTCCCCCACTCTCCCTCGGTAGCTCACCTCGAGTGCACAGCTCCTCTCGACTCCCTCAGCATTCACCTTTCATGGACATATTCTACCCTTCCCCTATCATACCCACATCTCCTTTCCAACCTCACGCTTCACCTTTCCCTTCGCACTCACTCGATAATACCACTTGGACCGCTAGACACGACAGGCTATACCAATTCGAATCCTCGAGTTCTAGTTCAGATGACGAAATGCGCGAAACCACATGGGGCATGGATTCGGAGATCTTGGTCAAGGCTGTGGATGGTGACGAGGAGGATCGTCCCTCTTGGTCAATGGACGAAGATGAGACGAAAGTCAGGGAAGCTACAGATGCTCTAAGGGTTCTTTTCCCTCTGTCATCGCCTGATGAAGAAGCGGATCTGGAGTCGAAGATCAAGCTGAATCAGCTGGATAATCGACCTTCATCGCTCTTCGAGTCACCTAAAGCCAACTTGTCTGCTAATATGAACAGCCAGTTGAAGGCTGTCGATGCAGGCGGAATACCTCTCAATGCTTGGATCGCCAACTCTTCACCCTCGGCTTCACCTAATCTACGAACTTACAAGAGTCTCGCTCCACCAGTGGATGTCAGTCCCACACAGCACTTGTCCAAACTTCGAAGTTCATTCGATCCTGAGGAGATGGAGGTAGATGAAGAAACACCTTGGTTAGATGAAAGTGGTGAATTACCAGTAAAAGCCGAAGACACCTTCTCTGATGTCGATATCAACTCCACAATCGGTGATGCTCCTACTCCCGAACACGACCGTCATCTACACACAGCCCTTTGGGCTCAGGAAGCTGCTGCTATCAGGATCAAGCAAGAGCCGGAGGATTACCCTTCGCCAGCTGAGACTGATCCAGATGATGCTTCGGCGTTAGGATACCGTGGTTCTCGAGCTTCCTCAACACCCTCTAGTGGGTCATCGGAATTACCACCTTTCGAAATTGAAGTGGATAATGGTAGGATGGGAGTTGACGAGGTTATCCTTGGTCCAGAGAGTGTTACCATCGAAGAACTAGATGGATGGTTACCTGCCTCAGGAAAGGCGGAGAAGACACCTCATCGCGGAAGAGGTTCGAAGAATAGGAATCACCCGTTGAGATGTAGTGGGAATTGGGGAGGTATAGGTGTCTGTAGTACGCTTGTCAATATTGTCAAGCCACCTGCGAGAAACCGAAGTGTCAGATCAAACGCCACAGCTCGACGTAGGAAATCGTCACCTCAGCCACCAATTGTTGATGAATCCGAGCCACTCACACCTGACACCGGGATCGACATCGATGCTGAAGTGGATGATGCGATTGGCACAGCCGATTTGGAGCAAGCTAGGAAAGAAGCTGATGCGAGGGAAGAACAGCATCGTAAAGCGTGTAAGGAAAAGGTCGAGCAACAGAAAGCCCTGATGGAAGCATACCGACAGACCATACGAGCTGAAGCGATGGATCACCATCAAGATCCTTCACCTACACCATGGTCGGAGAACAATAATCACGCACCTTGGGGAACAAGCTCGACGGATTCTATCAACATTGCTACTCCTGGTGCCCTCTCACCTATGTCCCTCTTTGGCATGTCCAATCTTTCCCTCAAAACACCCACGGATGGAATGTGCATGGCTGTGGATCCCAAAGCTCTCGTTAGTCCACCACTACAAGCTGGGTTCGGATTCCCTCAAATGGCAGTACCTCAAGGACCGACCCGACCTCCATCACACCTCCCACCTGGAGATATAGGAATGGGTATGCTTGACACCGCTCTGAGTGAACAGGAAGTCAAAGCTATCATGGCTGCCAACGCCACATCAGCACCTACACCAGCATCAGCAACAAATGTCAGCAAGCTTGCTCCGCCATTGCATCTCGCCCCTGCAAGTTCGGTCAGTCCAGTCTTATTGCCCAGTCGACCTGTCACCCCAGCCTCAGCACCGGCCTCAACCGTTTCTACACCGAGCTCGAACAGGCATGCGCACAAAATCCAACCTATCGCCCCTGCGCCCGCGGTCGTACCCGTCAAACCCACACCCATTCCTATCGCCCCCGCTTCGGCCTCAACCGAGAAGAGCACAGCCATGGTAGCACTGCCCACTACTGTACCAGCTCAGGTCGCACCTCAACCGACGGCAAGTACTGTTGCAACTCCTTCTCCTGTGCCTTCCATCAGCAGCGCGAACAACAAGGGTACTCCTACGCCCACTGCCAATGGTGTCAGTCTCGCCCCTGCTGCCTCCACTACTCGCACGACCACACCTTCGAACGAGGCAGCTGCTCCTCCAAGCAGAGTTACTCCATCGCCCACATCGACCAGCACATCGACCTCGTCATCTTCCATGCCTCCTCCTGCGAACGGTAATGGAAATGGTAGATCTGGTGGGAAGATTGCGACCATCACAAAGCCGCTTTGCCCAGGTGTTGATGCTTGTGTGGTGGACAACATTCCGGTTTACGCTCATATCTTCGATGGTAAACCAGGTCAAGGCAGACAGGTCCTTCTCAGAAGGTTAGACACGGATTTTGGTGAGTAGTTTTTTCCTTAGCTTTTTACCTTCACTTTAGTATCGAAGTGCAAGCTGACGAGTTTTACAGTCAATGCCAATGCTCTTTTGGCTGCTCTTGGCGTGCCCGAAAACAAGTTTCCCGAATACTTCGATCATCCAATCTCACCTGTTCGATTAGCGGCCAGACATGTCATCCCACCTTCGAATCCTTCCGCCGAATACTCTCAGGGTGTCAGTGGTATCTGGGTGCATATATCAGAAGCTAGGGAATTTGCGAGGAAAGCGAAGTTGAAAGAAGGCAGTTTGTTAGCTAGTCTGTTGCGGGAGGACCTGTTCCAATTGGTGAGTTATTATGCTATCACAATAAGCAATCGGAAGAAATGATATTGATAGTACTTCCGGTTGTCTAGTTCGCTACATTGGCAGGATTGAAACCTGATCATCCGACCTCTGAAACTTTCGGATTACCATTCGTCCCACGAAGACCACCTGTCTCGACTCCCGCTCCTGCTACCAGTGGTCCTTCCAACTTATCATCAGTCAATTCCAAGTCTGTACCTAATCTCACTGCTCTCTCAACTTCCGCACCTGGCCCGTGTCAGAATACGACTAAACCGCCTGGTACCGCCTCCAGCGGTACGCCGACCACCAAGGGACCATTGGTAAGATCCGCACCCCCTACTCCACCTGAAGGTTGTCCTGGACCGAAAAGAAGAAGAGCGACTATATCTTCTCCATTAGCTAAGAAACCCCAACCACCTATCAATCCTCTTACTCCCACGACATCGGGTCTCGCGGGTCCAGCAGGTGCCAAGACTCAAGCTATCGCTCCTGCACCTTCACCCGGGTCTGTACCAGCAGCGGGGACTAGGATGAGTGTGGCTGCTCAGAAGAGAGCGACGAGAGCTAGTATTAGTGGGAGTGTACCTCGACCACTGGCGGGGAAGTGATAACTCATCGGGGATTCTGGTTCATCCTGTGTAATTGTCTGTTGATTGACTGAGAAGGAGATGGATGTAGAATTGTCAGAGGGGTAGGAGGCGAGAGATAACTTCGTATAATATAATTAGGATTTTTATTTAGAGAAAGCCCCATACAAACTACTCTATGCTTTTCGTACGTAGTGTAGTCATTTGTAGGAAATCACCTCTCCTGATGAATAGAGGGGCTGTTGAATAGGTCAGAAGATGGAAGAAGGAAAAGAAGAAAAGCACAAGGAAAGACACCGCCAATGTAAAGGTGCACTCTCGAAATGAAGACGATGTATATTAGTCACTATATATAGATTGAAAAGATCAAGAAGGTAACATGAAAACTATGAAATGCATCATATATATAATTGTACAGAACTTGCTTTCTGCAAATGACAAGGTTAGAAACGTGCTCAGAGTAAAAGTGGTAAGTTATGTCCTCCCTCTCCGTACATTAGGATACTTTTGCGGTCTGAATTTAGCATTCGCTCAGCATTCATGCATCGTACTGGTATTGTATCTCTACCAGATCTTCCACTACTCGGCATCTCGTAAACCCATGCATGGGACGGGCAATGCTACCAACAGATCTTACTGACTGACGATGGTTGATAAATTAAGCTTTCAGGGTAGAGTGGAGAGTGATTAGCCCGGTTAACTTGCCATTCCAACTCATCCAACTCACAACTTGATCCCACAACTCATCCATCTACCCATTTACCCATCTGTTATACTCTGTTCTGCATACTTATCATACCATTGCGCGTATCCTACCATCTCATCGTTCATCATCACCATCACGATCTGATTCGGAAGACGCGTTGAGTTGACGAAAAGGACAATCGCGGGCAGAAAAGAGATTTTCCTCAATCTTATACACACATACTAGTGTCGCCTCATCCCCAATCTCAACCAACCTTTGTCACCTTTGATCTTCTATCTATCCTTGCACGCCTCTAGACTAGATCAAGATGTGAGTCTTATCAATACATCATTCACTAGATGTACCGGATCTAGTGAAATACACTATGTCAAGATGAATGTCACTGATGAATCACAACAATATAGGAATTACGTCCAACTTGAGAAACTGGGTGAAGGAACTTATGCGACTGTATACAAGGTACGTCGTGTTGTTACTTGAGGTTATCAGAGACTGATAATTTTGATAATATCGATGTAGGGTCGATCGAGGACGACTTCAGAGGTGGTAGCTTTGAAGGAAATCCATTTGGATGCCGAGGAGGGAACACCTAGTACGGCTATCAGGGAGATCAGCTTGATGAAAGGTGAGTGGATCGACTCAATGCCGTCAAGATGGATGTCTCTGCTGTAGGAGGGGGCTAGGGAAAGGGATCTACTGTGTTATTTATCACAAATTCTTTCGTGTAAATCCTAAAGATCGAACAAGTGCACGGCAGATGGACAGATCTCTCAATGATATGAAATAAGGAAATTTCTATGCTGATACATCCCCTTCACCTGACCACAGAGCTCAAACACGTCAATATCGTTCGTCTACACGATGTCATCCATACTGAATCGAAATTAGTATTGATCTTCGAGGTGAGTACATGCTTTCATGAAGGGTGTCTCTGTATTTTAGCTGACTATGGATGATATAATCGATGATAGTACTGTGAGCAAGATCTCAAGAAATATATGGATACTCATGGTGATAGGGGTGCACTGGATCTCAACACCGTGAAGAATTTCACTCATCAGTTGTTGAATGTGAGTTGATCGCTCTTCCGAGTTTTCTCATTGGACCCAGGGGATTGGTTGAATATGTCGCAACCGGAAGAAGAAGAGGAATCTTCCTGGCCTATTCAGGTATGCCTGCACTTTGCTGACCTCTTATTGGATCGACAAACAGGGTATCGCGTTCTGTCACGACAATAGAGTGTTACATCGAGATCTCAAACCTCAAAACCTGTTGATTAACAGAAGAGGAGAATTGAAGATTGGTGATTTCGGTTTAGCTAGGGCTTTTGGTGTGCCGGTGAACACGTTCAGTAACGAGGTAAGCTTTTATACCGCACTCCAAGTGTTGATGGGTCCCTCAAGCGATGATCACAAAGATCATGGGAGTGGGATCGTGGTGTTGATGGCGATTATCTTATCTCCACCCATTTATAGGTAGTCACACTTTGGTACAGAGCACCAGACGTGTTGTTGGGTTCAAGAACCTATAGTACAAGTATCGACATTTGGTCTGTTGGCTGTATGTGAGTGCACTCTCTTTTCTCGATCAGCTATATCCAAAAACTCTCGTCTCAAAATTACGTATCTGATGTTCTCGTTCGATCAGTTTCGCAGAGATGATCACTGGTTATCCATTATTCAGAGGAAGAGATAATGCAGATCAATTAGTCCAGATTATGAAAATCGTCGGTACGCCAAGTGATGCTACGATCGCTCAGATCAAACTCAATTCGGTGGGTTACCAACTTCTCGATCTTCGCCCTATGACTGACATTGATAGCTAACATGCCAATCGATGCAGCCTGAGATCCAGATCAAGGCTCCACTTGCTAAGCACCCTAAACAACCTTTCCATGCTATCGTACCTCGAGCACCTAGAGATGGCGAGTCCAAGCTCATGATACGGCAATCATTTATGCTTCTCAGCTGATATCCAATGAATTTATTTCCAGCCCTGAACCTCCTAGAACACCTACTTCAATTCGAGCCATCGCGTCGATATGACGCTCATCAAGCGATGGCTCATCCATACTTCACGGCTGGACCCATCGCTCCACCAACCCTGCCAGCCACTGCCCAATCATCAGCGGCGTCTTTGGCCCTCCCACCAAGAGTAGCTGCTCGAGCATCTCAGGCATCCGCAGCTGTTCAGGCTCAACAACAAGCCCAGGCCCAAGCTCAGGCTGCCCAACAGCAGAACGCTCAGATCATGGCTGCTCAACAACAGCAGCAACAGCAACAGCAACAACAGCAACAGCAGACTCAGTATAATGCTATGTTGGCTGAACAAGCTGCCCGACAGGGATACTATGGTGAGTAATACCTTATTCGAAAAATGTTCTCATCTGCCCTCTGCCCACGACTGATGAGCCCATGATCGTGCCTTTCCAGATCAAGCTACCGCCGCTCAAATGCAAGCTCAAGCTCAAGCAGCTCATGCTCAACAGATGCAAATCGCTCATGCCCAAGCTCAAGCACAAGCACAAGCGCAAGCACAGGCTCAGGCGCAAGCTCAAGCTCAGCAAGGTAGAGGGATGGATCCCAATGTAAGTTTACCGTTCGTCTGCTCAGAGTGTCTCGTTTCAACACACTGACACTTTGTACTCATTCTCTTGGTTTAGGGATACTACATGAATCCTGAAGGACGATACTGAACTGTGAATTTTAGTGAAAAGGTGAGATATACATGTACATGGCGGGATTATGCCTGAATTCCAGAATGATGATATTCAAATTCAGACGTTAAGACATCAACGGTGTTTAAGGGACGCACATTTGAGAAGTAATTTCATTTCATATCATTTTATTTTTCTTTCCATATACTTATAATATCCTTTCGATCAACCATTCTCAATCCAAATCCAAATCCAGATCGACCACACGAGGGTTTTTTGTTCATTATTCAGAACAGGTAAATCACGTAGTCTGAATATCAATATCATCTCTCTGCTCGTGATGACAATTCTGTAGAAAATGGAATGCTCGATGGCTCCAACACGATTTGCTGCGCGTCGATGCTTCTACAGTTGCTGATGTCCCGCTATTACATATCATGATACATGCCTTCTAGTTCATTGGGTCAAAACTGAAATAATAAGATGGAAGAGATTGAGTAGCTATGTACGTATTGAAATCAAGGAACACGCGATACGCGTCATCTATCAAAAGATGATGAAGGGAAGTATCATTCGTTCTATTATCAAGGATCAGAAAAGTCAAGGGAGTAGGAGAAAGCGATGTATTGAACATGTGAACAATATGGAGATGAAATCAAGCGTAATTGATCTATAAAGCTGTTCCTCTTTCGAAATTGGCTCGAATTCTAGGAGGACAGAACTGATTCAGCAAGTATCCTTATCTCTTCTAGAAGAGAGCATTGGGATTCCAAGATAAAATAGACGAGCGTGAAGTAAGACACCCACTCTTTCGTGTATTTATCAAAGTACCTAGCGACCTTCTTGTTGAATACCTTATTCCTCTCGTTGATATATGTAACTTCATCATCTTCGTCATCTTTCTTGTTCTTCCTTTTACCGTATTTACCGATACTATGATAACCAACAATTAGTATTTGATATTAAACCAATATCCAAATCTGGTAAAACACGGTAAAACAACACATACTCTTTGTTGATCTTCTCTGCAACTCTATCAAGGGCATCTTCCGAAGGTTTGTGATCACCGTATGCCAAGGTATCTGAACCTCTATATAGATCTTCGGCAGCAGTTAGAGCGCCTGATTTAGATGATCCTGCTACAGCGTTGGAAGATCCACCAGCAGAAACCAATGTTCCAGGAGCCAATCCCAGAGCTGCCTCCTTCTGCCTTTCGTAAGATGCCAGATCGACTTTGGTAGATCGGATGTTACGGTTGTATCGCTTATGAGCATCGTCTTCGGCGTCTACGCAAGAGAGCAGTGTTTTTCGATCAGCATTGGAATGAACACAGGACAGGTGGTTGATTTAGCTATGAGGATCCCTTTCATCCACTATCGCTGCTAGAATAGCTTTCAATAACGATGACACCGAACAGTAGTGTCTACCTCTATTCCCCGGGCGGTCCACACGAAAGCAAGACCCAAACTCACTATGAAAATGAGTATCCTGCTTGACCCTCTGCTCCTCCAACTTCTTTTCCCACCTCTCATTATCTTCTATACTATACTCCCAATTCTTCTTTCTCTCTAGATCTTCGCCGTTCTCTTCAGCTTCAGCTTTCAACCTCAATGTCTGAGCGAGCTTCTTCTGTTTCTCCAATCGAGCTAGCTCTTTGGCCGTCACTTTAGATTTCTGATGGTCTGCTATCAGGTCTTTACGGTTTTGTTGAGTTGATTGATTCTATTTTATCGTTAGAAGCGAATCAGCAAAAGTCCTCAGGAAGTAGTGTACGTCTGACTAGATATGGTGAGGACGTCGAAGGTTGGCTGTAGTAGTATGTGGGACTCCCATCCTGACGATATGTTACAGGTAAGGATGAAGATAAGTAGAAACGCAAACATACCATCCTCATTCTCAATTCCTTCATTTTCGCCATCCTCTCTTCCAGGGTCAATTTCTTACTTTCCGCTTCACTAGCTTCCTCTACTTGAGCATCAGCTACTGCCTCTACGTCCTGACCCTCAACCTCCACTTCCGCCTCGGTGCTATCACCCTCCTCTGCGCTCTCAGCAACATCCGTCTCGACCTCTGTTTCTGTTTCAGGTAAGGATACTTCCGAAGGGGCTTTACTGGATTTCGAACGTGTCGCCCTGGTTCGGCCGGCCGATGGAGCTGGTGAGGGTGATGGTGCGGCGGATTTGACCTCTCGAGCTTTACGAGTAGGCATGGTAAAGGTTTATCTGATACAATCGATGATAATAAGGAAAGACAATAAACGTTATGATTAGTGGAACGACCTTTGATTATAACTTACTTGAGTAGCTGTCGCATTGAGCGTTATTGTGTGGTGGCGAGTTGTTTACGTAAATACTTGGACTTGTGGCGCTTTCTCCTTATCATCTCTCCTCTCTACACAGCAACCGCACAGAGATAGACTGTCAATCTACCGTTCCTCCACAGTACTGCACATCAAGAAAAACATTCATGACTGGTTACAATACTTCGGTAGTATAATCAATGATATGTATAATGTTATAGCAGGTTCTGCATAAACCTTTAGCAAGAGAGTTGAGACTAAGATAAGAACCTGTTCTTTTCTCCCTTTACTGTACTGTTTTCTAAAGGGTGTATATACCACTTATTGACGACTGGAATTGTAATCAGTCAAACTGATCCTACATGATTCCGGATTACTGCTCTGAATAACTCGAACACCGAATTCTTCCTCTGTGTAGAGGTCGATCTTGGCGTCTGTGCATTCGTTGTGCAATAATGTAGCAAGGAGACTTGTAGCTGTTTTTGTAGCTCGCATCAGCCTTGTTTCAGTGTCTTCAGTGGTTTTCCGTCTGTCGAATCGGTTCAGTTTCCAATCATCGATGAAAGCTCCAGTATTCGAAGGTAGATATTCGATTGAATATTCATCGTGCTTTCCATCTCTACTTTTGCGGTCATAGCTCACGGTGGCTAGAGACCATGCATCGAGACAGTCCTTCAATGCAGGTGTATTTTGCGGATCCGCGTCATCCGATCGTAAGGCATCTTGCAAAGAAGAAATTTGTTTCGAATTCGAACCATCAAAGCCTTCCTGAGCACCCGGATATTTTCTCCAAATACGTTCAAATTGAGGGGCATCGAATCGGTCCCTAATTTCGGCAATTGTTTGGCCTGAGTGTTGCATTCGGGTGATGGTTGCGCCGATGAGTGCGATACTACTTTGCGCAACCCCATCAGCTGGACTATATGGATAGCCTATCTTGATAAGCTTGTCACCCTGAACGAAACTGATGGATGGCATGATATAACAACATTTGTGGTTAAACTGTGCCTGCATGATGCGTGACAAAGCACTTATGACAGAAACAGGGGTTTCCAATTCACTTTCGTCTCCTGCAATAGTTTTGATTGTAGCTGAGTACACTGGATGATCATTTGTCATTTGACTTTCGGGTAGGAATCCTACAGCCCATCTATCCGACGGTCCTTCATTCTTATACTTGTCTTCTAATGCGATATACTTACCTCCTATAGATACCGTCAGAGGTTCGGAGGAAGACGTGCACTTAGAAGTGTCGCTTAGAATGGATTGTATAGGCGTAGGCCTGAATCTTGGAGGTCGAGATGACCTATTGATGCTGGTAGACACTAATATCACGTCGCATCAGCTTTATGTTGGGGCACTTCATCTGACGAATGAAAATAATGAGAAGAGCCAAGTGCGACTCACTGTCCATGCTAATTGATTCGATCTAGTGGACGATTGGATCTGGTATGTCAGACGTGGTATGGTGTTTAGGGAAATCTTTGATTGTTGGGGATAAGAAATTGTCAGAAAGCTTCTGCTGAGGGAAGTCTTCTTATATACCTTGTATTTCTATTGGCGGAGACCACAAGAAAGGTCAGTCACTGCTTGAGCTTCTGCTCCGATCCTTTGTGTCTTGCCTATGGCCAGACCTTGCTTGTAAGGCCAAGACAGATAGCCAGACCCAATGAATGGAGGATAGGAAGGATCTGTCAATGGTATTAATGGAGTGACATACGTCAGTGTACAAAGCACAGCGAGACAGAATAAGTACATTCCTGATGACAACACTTTGCACGGCCCACGAATGTGCCCAGTCAAAGAGAGCTACATTGCCTCGAGGGGTTGGGCTTTCCGCCTCATTATAACAGCTCTTAATAAGTCATTGATGATGGTAAGACAGAGAATTAGTTTGAGTTATGTTCAATGGAGATGGAGAAACGAGATTGAGTGGTATTGTGTTGGTTGGTGGCAGTTGACTTAGGTAATTTGTAACGTCCTGGTCCTGTGGCACTACTCTTCGCCCATTCAAGCATGCATACATACAGTCGGCTGTACAGTATTCCTCTACTTTGACCTGGTCGAGGTGAAAAACATCGCGAGGTTGTGCCGCTATAGAGCTTCCGCCAAACTCTCAACGACTCAAGGATCCGAATCTGTGAAATAGCCTGCATTTCAGCCCGACAACCCTCGGAATGGGGATGACCTTGTACTGTTCAGTCATCTGAAAGAATCTGAGGAATGACATTCTAGATGCAAATCCCCAAAAGTCTGATTCGGAACTCCTGCTCAAGCTGCCAAATCGTACACTCCCCTCGCGATAAGCATGACGGAGATATGCATTCGTAGAACATTTGTGTGAGAGACTCATAGCGGAAGATAGGACTTAAAAATGAGTAATACAGTAGGAGAAGGTGATCCCGAGGGTCGTTGTCGCGGCTTTCCGTTTATCCTGGAAGCAAATGAGACACAGCACTGCTGATTTGTGAGCCACTGGTCCTGTAATCAGTTGCACTGATTCTGTACCTCCCATCTTGGCTGATCTGTTCGACATCAACAGTGTAACCGTCCTGCGTGGGCAGATCGATCTTAGCCGCTACACATCCATTTTGTAGCAGAGTGGTAAGAAGATTATGAGCTGTATTTACAGCTCCAGGTAGCCCTGTTTGGGGTACCTCGATGGGTCTTCGACCATCGATCATTCGAACTAACGGATCTTGTGTTGTATCTACAGGGTCGTTCGGCAGGTATTCGATCAGGAACTCCTCGTATTCCCCGTATGGGGCTCTGCGGTAGCCCCATGCTCCAGCTGAAGATGGTTGACTGAGTCGATCCCTCAAAGAGATCAGTCCTTGAGGTCGATGAACCCTTGTAGAATTTAATACTTCTCGTAGAAAGGGGAGTTTGCTCGCTGTTGATCCACCAAAGTCTTTGTCAGTTGGCTTGTAATTTGACAAGATACGTCTGAATTGTGCGGCGTCAAATCGGTTGGAACCTTCTTGAAAGAATTGGCTTGTATCATCCAGTCGTGTGATCGTAGTTCCAATGAGTGCAACAGACCCCCGCCCATCGGTCTCACTTCTGCCGTAAGGATAACCCACTTTGACGAGCTTGTCACCTTGAACAAAACTGATAGAAGGCCTATCGCCGAGACTTCCGAGTGCGGTTTGAGATTGGACTACATCAGAAAGAGCACCGATGACAGAGATAGGCCCCTTGAGCTGGTCTTCATCTTTTCTAATAGAATTAACAGTATCGGAGTAAGTCGATTGAAGCTCAGACATTCGACTCTCTGGCAAGAAGCCGACAGCCCATCGATCATACTTTCCTTCAAACTTAGTCCGGTCTTCCCGTGGATTGTACTTGCCTCCAACCGATACTGCGACAGGTTCGGGGAAGGATGCGGATTGCACAACAAAGGAGCCCGTGCTATCAGGCTGAAGATCTGATAACTGACCTGACATGTGGTCCTCGGTCGTCACTGACGCCCGCATCTCGTCAGCTTCATGTCAGGGCGCTTCCATGAGCGAAAGAAGTCAAGAAGGGGCAGGTAATGGGTTCTGACACTCACTGGGGATACTAGGGTGTTTGGTCTTGTGCCTTTATTGGTTGATGCAGAGCTTGTGGCTGGATGGTGACCTGTATAGTAGTCGTGTAAGTGTGTAGGATAGGTGTCGAAATCTTGGAGGCGTGGGAATGTATAGCAGCTACTCATCGTAATCGTCCCCTTTTATACCTTGTATGTGTGTCGTCGGAGATTAGACACTCGTCTGAGGTGCTGGCGCCTCTGCGATCATCCTTTCGGATTCAAAAAGGACTAGAACCTGCTGTGAAAGATATCACAAAAGAAAGTTGGGGGTGGCGAACGAAAGGAGGGGGATAACGTCATTTCAAAGACCCAACAAGGCAAAATAATAGTGGAGAAAAAACTTTGCACTCCTCTCTTTTATGTACAATAAAATGGACCTACACTGCCTCGACGAGTTGGGATCCTCCCTTCATGTATGCAGACATTCTTGGAAGCCTGTTGATGAAGCCCGCTCTCAAATCACAGCCTTATATTGGGATTGATTGATCTAGACTTTTATCGTCACGCTCGAAGGCATAAGACAATACCGACTGACATCACACGGGGAAGACGATGAATTCTTTTTGGTGGATCAGCTCAACACATCCTTACATTCGATAATCCTCTGGGAAGATAGCCCCGGCATCATCTTGGAACGTCGAGTTTCAGCACTTCGACGTAAAATACACATCTGCTTAAGTGCGCAATTGGTTATCAGGGTGATGAGAGTGAATGTCTATACTGTGACATCTACAGCACAGCATTTCCAAATTCCTTCCTTTTTCTATCAATTTTCCTTACCTCGGGGAAAATGATAAACGGAGCACGATGGGATGAATAGTCTCCTTTGAGCCTGGTTGGAGTAGATCAATCGGTCGTAACGTGATTTCAATACGATATAAATTGCTGATTTATCTTGTGTCACAAACTCAGGAGACCATCCCAGTGCAATAGACAATACTGTGACAATTGATCTAGCAATAACATTTCGATCTCCTGTAAATACATATCATGCAAGCTAACTAACGAGTAACTACTTATCTAAGATGCTCTCGACTCAATCTTCTACCGTCTTGGGTATGTTAACCATATTCAGCTTGGCCGTATCAGCCATGAAAGTACAACAATTATCCGATACCAAGATCACCTTCTCCGACGGTACAGGCAGAACCCTCTCGAGTGGGGATACAATCAAAGCTCCAACATCCACCTCTAACAGTTGTACCAAAGAAGGTATCGATTATCAAGATCCTGCTAAATTCGATTATGTTATCTTTGGAGATGATGGTGATTCGATCAGTTTGAAGTTATCCGTATGTCACACACTACTCGATCGATGAATGAGCTATGGTGATATCGTTCATCTCTTGCTAACTTGCGTTGTAATGTCATTTGCAGTGTCAAGCTAAATGTAAAGCCCTTTCTGACGATCAAGCTGAATACACATTCATCAAGGACCAACCTTTCTTGAGAGGCACTCATCCAGAGATAGGTAGAGTATGGTGTGATAAGGTTTTAGAGAGAGATGAGAGTATTTGGAAGAAGGTTGAGGATGTTCCCTTGCCTGATTCTGTAAGTGTTTCTGCATTGAAGTAGATGAAGCAATCGATTAATGCTGATCAATTTAACACAAAAGGACAAATTCTAAGGGTTAGGATGCAACGACAATATATGCTGTTTTGCAGTCCGATAGACCCCCTTGGACGTGAATATTGTGTACAGCAATATGTATTATGCTCGTGTCATGTAATCAATTCAAGCGGGTCCAGCCAGTGCATGAAAGCTGTCCGATACATAACATGCTTGAATTAACCTGACGCACACCGCGTCTCGCACTTCGCACAAGCATAAATCCCTGATATCTACTAAGGTCGCAACTTAGCTTGCAACTCCTCCGTGACAATCTTCTTATAACTCTCTACGTCTCCCAGGAATTTAGTCACTTTACCATCAGCGCATACCCAGAGCTATAAGAAGTACCATCAATTAGTATCAAACAAATTCGGGGGAAGAAGGAAATCATGACTCACCTGATTGGAAGTACTAGTGATGAATCTCTCATCGTGCGAAATGGAAATAACACCTCCCTTAAACACCTTGATAGCTTCAATGAGCGCATCAATACCTTCAATATCCAAGTGATTGGAAGGCTACAAACATCATCAACAACATATCAGCCATCTCAAATCCTCCACATCACACACAAGAATAATCATGGTCTTGAACTCACCTCATCCAATAACAAGATATGTGGTTTTTGCATACTCAAAACGGCGAATGCCACTCTCGCTTTCTGACCTCCAGATAATGTGTCAATCTTTTGTAAACCCGTTAAACCAGTTATACCGAATGAACCTAGATGAGATCGGTATTCCTGTTCAATTTTACCTGGGAATTTCGATTGGAGGAAAGCCACCGGGGAGACATTCATATCTAATTGATTGACGAAATGCTGAGTAAAGTATGATATCCTACATCTGGAATTATGGTTGGCTCTGCCGGTTATAGGTTGCAAGTCCCCAGTAAGAAGTTTGATCATGGTTGATTTACCAGCACCGTTAGGACCGATGACTGCTATTCGACTATCCATCTGTACGTCGATATTTACATTCTTCAAGATGATCTTCTCAGGTGTGTAACCAAAGGTAGCCTCGTCAAGCTGTAGAAGGGGAGGAGAGATTTTCTCAGGATCAGGGAATTTGAACGATTCGGAATCGTCTTGTTCAGGCGGTTCGAGTTCTGGCAATTTCTCGAGGATCTTAATCTTCGATTGAGCTTGTGCGGCTACAAAAACACGAAGTATTCAGCTGACCTGATTTCACAAAGGGTGAGACGAGCAGCTAGATGACGAACTCACCTCTGTTAGCATTGTATCTCCACCTGTCGATGTAAGCTTGAAGATGTTGTCGGTACGCCAACTGAGTTTCATACTCCTTCTTTTGATTCTTGGCTCTATCGATCTTGGTAGCATAGAACTGAGAGAAGTTACCCTTGTAGTAGTCGAGTCGTTGCGAGTGTTGATGGATGATATCGGTAGCAACGTGATCGAGGAACGCTCTGTCGTGCGAGCTGAGGTAGGGGAACAATTAGCATCGGGCTCAAACCTATCCATATTATCACTCACACGACCAGCAGAGTAGATTGCCAAGTTTGCAGATACTCTTCAAGCCAAGCAATGGCATTCAGATCCAACATGTTGGAAGGTTCATCCAACATAAGGAGCTGTTCGAGACATCTAAGTCAGCTTGACTCGGGAATATTGGTGAAATCACCCACATCAGGTTTGACAAACAATGCTCTAGCAAGAGCCAACCTCATCCTCCAACCACCAGAGAACGAATTGGTAGCCTTCTTTTGGTCTTCTTCCGAGAATCCTAGACCAGCCAATAACAGACCAGCCCTTGCAGGACCCGTCTCAGCTTCCATATCTACCAAAGTCTTCTGTACTTCTCCTATCCTAGTCAAGATATCTTCCTTCTCCCTTTCAATTTGTTCTTTCTCTTCTTCTGCTGGGGTTAATTTCTCAAGTTGATTCAATTTCTCATTCAGCTCTTTCTCTTCTGTGATATACTTGTGTCGCCATACATCTGCTTGGAGTACCGATTCCAATGCGGTAGTGGCATCTCCACTGATTTCTTGTTCGACGTAGCTATGTAGGATTCAGGGTTAGCTTGTACATTGGTGCATAACATGTGTATCTAGCTGAACTTACAGGACTGAGATATGCGTAGGGATAGGCACTTCTCTCAAGGCCAAATGTCGAAGTAAAGTAGATTTACCGATACCATTTCGACCGATAAGACTGCAAATGATTTCGGTCAGTACTGTCATCTGCCTTGTATGTTTATCTAAAATGTCAAATCCAACTTACCCGTATCGTCTTCCATGAGCCATCGTAAGAGTAGCTCCAGCCCTATCGACGCATGAATCACGCGTCAGCTCTGGTCCTCCACCCAGTAACCCCGTAATATACCGACTCGACACAGGGTAGAAACAGTACTCACAGAATTCTGTTGGATGCGAAAGACACATCAATATTATTAAGATGTATATCTTTACTCTTCCCTTTAGCTGCTCCACTCAAGTCCAGAGGGTTCACCTTCATGTACATCTCCTCATAAGATTGTTTATTCTTATTGAGCTGTTCGATCAATTTTGAACCTTGGTATAAATCTCTCTTTGATCTCTTCTCAATCTTCGCTTTCAACTTGGCTTCTGCCTTTGCTAACTTGTTGAGATCGACACGGGACGCTTGACCCTTGGTGTTAGATTCGAGATCTACTTTACCGGACATGGCGATGGTCGCTGACATTGCTTGCGAACGCATATGAACGGATTTATCAAGTTTGGTAGCTACGTTGGATTTTCGGATTCTCTTTGATGATTGGGATTCAAGATAGGCAAGAAGTCGAGCCATACTGAGACAAACAGGACAAGCGTCAGTCGCAAAGTTCAAGTTGCATCACACCTTGTGATATGAATGGGTGTGGATGGGATATTGAGTGATGATTCCTGACACTGTCGAAGGTATGGTAGGATACATGTCCAGATATAAATTAATAAACTTCCAACTCACAAATCATCCAAGACCTTTGCATCCTTCGACCCTTCTCCGATATTATCCAACATCCCTCTAGTCATACCGACTATATCCTCTACCTCTTCATCTTCGTCATCTACTAATCCAGCAATGTACGAAACGACCACTTCGTCCGTTTTAGGGAAAGTCTTTCGCTACAGATTAGATATTGTGGAAAGATCAACATCCAGATTGTCTTGTCGTTTGTAGGCTTTGGTTTGACTCTACTCACGATGTCTGAAGCTATTTTGGCCATCTTGTGAGAACTGCCGCCTTTGATACAGGTATGATTGTATCACTAGAGATGGACGATGTAAAAGGATCAGATATGCAATCACTGGCATGGTAGATTTCAGTTTTCAGTCTGGCTGACAATTCACTCGTTCAGATCTCGGATCCGGTGACAGCAGAAATCATCAGGCTCATACACCGAGATCAATCACATCTCACTAAGGGTATTCATCATTTCAATATTATTCAAAAAGAAAGAACAGCTACAATTTGTATGGAGATACTGATATAACCCAGCAATATACACGCCGGATGAGGATACCTCACGAGACCCATTCCATCATTCTACAAATGCGAACAATCATATACATCGTACTGATGGAATGTCCGAAGGCTACTGCACCTTACGCGATGAACAAGAGGTTGGTATCCATAGCTAGATTTCGCATCAAATAACCATCATCAGCTAGGGATCCCGAATCACACGAGTTTCCAATGCAACACTCACGATGAGAAGCAGATAGTTGTGGTTTCTGACTATACCTGCCTTTCAACTCATCTCTGATGGTGTTTAACAATTGAACATAACTTTGTTGAGGGTATTTAGTCAGCGAAGCGATGAACGCCTAAATTCATCCATTTGTAAGCTGAACCTCGCCAAAATACATGAGAATCCAGCTCATATGGCGGATCGATACTCACATATGACATCGCCCCAGTCGCTTTACCGGCTTCTTGGGTGTCAGCGGACTACAAAATGGCACGTCAGCTGAGATGCCTTCGACAGAAAGGAGAGGGTTAGCTCACAGTTTGTGAGTCCTTACAACCGGACCACATGATGACATCAGCAGGACTAGTCTTAGTCTCTTGCGTCTTCTTCCGTGCGTCCGAGTTCTGGTTGACAAGATTTTTACCGATGCTATGAGAGAATCCGAACGTAGGTCAGTTCTGCGCCAAGACCATTGAGCAGTACAAACGGAATGGACACTCACCCCATGAGACCTTTAAGCATACCTCCAGTGTCACCCCTATATATTACAATGGAACGGTCAGCAAAATGAAGGAAACGATGGATACCCGAAGAATCTCTACTCACTTGAGATAACTCATCCCTGCACCCAGCAATCCTTGTCCGGCTTCAGCAAGAAGGTTGGGTTCTTTGATGGTACCTTCCGTGGAGTAGATGTATGGTAAATCGAGGCATGAACCAGAGTGACAGCTGTGGGTAGTACATATCATCAGCTGATACGTTCGCGCTCAGGTGGAACAGATCAACTGACGAGTCGAAGATGGCAGTGAGTCTACATCCTGCAGGAAGAGGTCTGACCAGTAGATGATGTCTGAGGACGGAAACAGGATTACTGTCAGCTATTGCCGGAGTCTATGTAGTAATTGTGGTCGATTATGTACATACACTATTCAATTGATGGGAAAATAGTTATCAATCAGCATCATTTCGTAGTGTTCATCACATCACCTTAAGATCACTCACGTTCATCATCAACGATATGACCCGCCTGTTGATGGTCCAAAGGATAAATCACCTCATCATATCCATCGTCCTCATCACCATCCAGATCTTTGGTCTGACCACCATGACCGGAGCTGCATAGACCAAATAAATTCAATAAATGATGCGATGACAATCGGATACGTGTTACTCACTAGTGGAAGAACAAAGCATCGTTCGGTTGAGCACCTTGAACCAGCCATTGACAAGCCTGGATGATGTTATTTCTGGTGGGAATTTGTCTTGAGTTTCTAGCGTCATCTGTTAACATGACGATATCTTCTGCTTTGTAGTTGTATCGCTCTGTGCACCCGAAGGGTAACCCAATTGTCAATATGTTATCGGAAGTATTGCACGACCATTTGGACTTGCACGGATTGAAACTAACCAATCAAGAATTTCTGTACATTATGAGCATCGTTGATACATCCCGCTAGAGCTTGAGAAGTGCCAATGTAGTTGATACCGATCTGTTTCGTTACAAGCCCGATATGAGCTTCTTGAAATTGTCAATAATCAAGAGATGGAGGGAAGGCTTACGCATAATGCTTTTCTCCTACCAGTACCTGTAAGACGAAGGATTGGAAACGATCATCAGCGTAAAATCATGCATCATGCAACAACGAAAAGGCAATCGACAGGGAAAGATCAGATATATATATATATATTGTTCACTCACATTGCGAATATTGGAAGTAAGGCTGAGCGTTCTGGCCATTCTGACCATGAAGTTGTGGACCATAATGCTGAGTTTGAGTAGGTGGTCGCACTGGAACACAAACCATTCAAAATATTAGCTTCCACCTATCTTGTGCTTTTATCCTTCGCATTAATTGGATCAATCGATCCTCTTGACGATGTTCATAGGATACCATGGAGAGTTGTGGGAAGATAAGAGGAACCACATCGCCATCAAACTGACTCACCTGGTGCCCTATTCCCATTATTCCCATAAGCATTATTATATGCTCCACTTTGGGGCGGTCCAGAGGGGGGCATGTATCCAGCACCGGTCTGATGATAATTATGTTCGGGGGGTGCACCAGTAGGTGGGATCCAACCTCCCTGTCCACCAGAGTAATGCTGTTGAGGTGGGGGAGGTCTGTTATAATTGTTGTACTCTTGTTGGGGAGGTGCATACCTAAGCGATCAAGCAAAACCAAGTCAGTATCAACTCGCAAGTATATCCATGACATAGGCGGAAGGTCGAGCGGTGTTGGAATTGTAAACGGTAGATCGTACTCACCCCATTTGAGGAGGAGGTCCACCCCATCCACCACCAGGCGGTCCACCGTATCCTCCTCCTAGAGGGGGAGGCGGGGCATATCCATATCCTCCTTGTTGAGGTGGAGGAGGAGCGTATCCATAGCCACCATTTCCATTACCTTGTTGATGATGACCACCACCGGGATATTGGTTCCAAGACATTGCTGGGGTGTTTGATATACAATAGTGGGATAGGAAATTACAGTGTTCTACGGTATATGTGTATGTATATGTAGATATTAGATGGTAGTTTTAGTGATATGATGTCATGTATCAGTATCTTATATTGTTGTCTAATTGATCGAGCGGTGGCAAGGATCACTGTAGATAAAGCCAAAGCTGTGAGATGAGAAACAGAGGGAAGATAAAGGAGGGAGGGATGAAGGAACGACGATTAGATCATCACAGCGCGGACTCGGACATATGACTCAGACTGCCTCTTGGCGAATCGAAACCCCACATAGCAAAATATATTCAACTAACAGCAAATACCATCGAATGCAAGGGTAATTGCAACGTCATTCGACAGACGGTACATGTATATTGACGATGCATGCAGATGACATATTGCTTTTTCATTTTGTATCTACCTTCTACCTCCTACCCTGACGGATGCCTGATAATTTTCGGATCCAGATGCCCGAACCGACAAATAATGATTCATCCTCTACGACGTGCCATCCCATCCGTCCCGATCGCATACACGTTTAATTTACTTCTTCTTAGGTGGGTGCAGAGGTGCACCGATAGTAGCCTTCGCACCTCGAAGTTTGATATTCAATTTCCTCTCGAGCTTAGCAAGCAGTTGTTGATCGGGTATCGCTCGGCCAGCTTCCAAGTCTGTGATCTGTTAGGGAGATAGGGGAATCAGTATTGAAACGGGAACGCGAATGACATGACATCAGTGGACTTAAAAAAGATATGAATCCCAGTTGAAGGATATATGTATATAGGAGGAGAAAGTAGATACAGAGTAGGAGTGGAAGGGATGTTGCACTTACAGCTGAAGGTTGGGCATTAACAGCAGTAGCTAATTCCTTTTGAGTCATAGACTTTCCATCTTGATTCTTGATTGCCATTCTAGCTGTTGCCACTGCTTTACCGACACTGCAATGGGTGATGTAACATCATCAGCACTGATTCCAATATCCAAATATTGCAAGACGAGAAGACAAGAAGAGAGGAAGGAATCTGTGATATATCAAGAGGCGATGGACTATCGAAACACCAACTCACTCAACTCCAATTTTTTCGGGTGGTTTAGGTGCATCATCCCTATCGAGCTTGGCGATACGTTGGTGATCGGCAGCTACGTGCGCATAATGAATAATCAGCGTACCATACGATACGGGGCAAAGATGATGTACAAAGGGTACAGAGGGAAGTGCCGTAGTTTGCACGATACAAGCTATAGGCAATGAAGGATGATACTCACGTCCGTGGTTCTGTCCAGCACCTTTCGATTCTGAAGAAACTACCAAACCCGATCGTTGGGCGGCTGAGCATATAAAAAAGTGGCCGTTAATTTCTGACATCAACAGAATGTGGTACAGTATATTCGGACATGTAGCTCACAGTTCAAAGCAGAGCCTTTAGCGACAGTAGGTCGTTGTTGTTTGAATCCGATGATTTGAGGTTTGTCGTCCCAGCCAGACTATATAAGCGGAAGATTGTAGCATCAATCAGATGGTATACGTAGGAGACGGAAAGGAGGTGAAGAGGAGGTGATATACATCCAGAATTAGCACCTGAAGCTGAGTTTACCAGAAAGGACGGGTAGAATTAGACCTACCATATTGATTGATTTTTGATTTGTTAAGTACAGGTGATAAATGCGAGTGACAGATGCGGTTCTTTGAGCTATATGACAAGCTATTATCCGGTTCTTATAATAGTATGCAGATCGAAGAGGAGATGGAGATGAATGGAAATGCAAATGATGGAATGACTTTGACTCGTGTGCAGGTGGCGATGGTGGTTTCTAGTGACTTTCCTATGACGAACTTAATCTCAGGAACACGTGGTTGTGGCACCTCTCTCGGATCCGTCGATCTAAGAGAACAGCATAGTCTGGATCGAATTGCTAGCAAAGTATTTACTCTATGGGGTCCATTCTGTTCACCGTTGTAACACAAGAAGATGGCCGCAGTGCTTTGCTCTTGTATGAAGGAGGGTACGGGGCGGGAAGTCATTCGTCAACGCGTCTACCATACACCGAGAGGACAAAGAGGACAATTAGACAGTAATGGACTATGTCCAAGATCAACATGAGCGGGCTCACTTGACCATTTTTTTTACCTTAGGCTGGCCCTCAGCAATGGACGCGCTCCATTTGATGTATATTTTCGACATGAGATCATAGATTCATTTCCATCATTAACTGTCATCAGGTACTTATCGACTTTCCATCAATCACCACCTGACCTCTCTGCTCTAGTACTCATCAAAGTATACGACCTCATCGTTGACAGAATAATCATTCTCTCCTTCATACTCAAGTTCAAATCCATCACCTTCGTAGTCTAACTCTCGAGCGTTATCAGCGTAGACCCTCAACCCTCTGATCTTCCAGTAAGCCTCTCGGAAAGCGGCCGGATCGTTGTCGACATGTGTCGCGCATGTTCCAGGACATCCTTGTTGGTTGTAGACGGCTCCTGCCCAGTCCCCGCACAAGCTAATATTCAGCTATACGACACTTTCAGCCAACGTCTCCTCATTCAAAACAAGATCGACTCACGATAATTCTGTGTTTACCGAAGTGCTGTCTCATGTTGCAATGAGTCGAGGGGAAATTGGCGAATGGTTTGCCCCATTTAGAGGGATCAACACTGGCTGGGCCAGTCTTAACGTCAGGTGGTACCTGACCGTCTCGTGGCCAGAACCACATCTTGATACCGGTGATAGATCGTTGCATGGCATACCTAAGTCATGTACTAAGTCATGTACAAGTAAGCCTGACTGAGGTAAGAGGCAACTTCAAGGTTGGACTCTCCAACCGCCCTGATCCTTGTTGAAAGCAGGACCGAAGGAATCCGATCGTTTGTCCTTGACACCACATCCTTGGTTGTCGTTGCCATGGACAGCACAGTCTGTTTTGAGGAGTTGACCAGTAGCATCCATGTTTTGTGGCATGGTACAGCCAGGAGTGGTGTGAAGTGTACCTTGATTGGTACCTTTACCGTTCACACCTTCGATGATGTCGATTTCGCCACCTTCAGGCCAGTGACCGATGGTAGAAGTCCAGAAGGCTGAGATGGGAAGGATAGAATTAGCATTCTGGATCCTTGACGGCGAGAGCAATCACTCACCCGGCCATGTACCGCAGCCGGTCGGCATATGGAGTACGTCCAAGATGTAGATACCCTATAGTACTATGTTAATGAGTGCTCTGAAGTAAGCTCGACAAGCACTTACATTATCAAAAGTATCTTTCGATTCGATCCGAACAGAGTCTCGTCCTCGTCCTCCGGGTGCAACTCGACGATGCGCATCGGTTTTCATGACGAAAGTATAATGGTCGGAGACTATTGCATGGCGCTGTCAGCGGCAACACGGGAGTCGAGTAGTAGATTGAGCTGTGCCAGATAGTGATAGCTTGGATGTAGTTGCTTACCGTAAGAAAGGTTTCTTCGTCTGGCTTCGTCTTCGGAGATATAGCTGAAGGTTAGATTAGCTCCTGACAAGCAGCGGAAACACCAATTTGTCCGAAGAAAATAGTAGGGTGGTGTGAAGATTGAGATATGGACACGTACTTGACTCGGCCATGGGTTGGGTCATCGAAAGTCTTCCAGTCAAACCCATCGAAGAAGTCTTTACCATAGTAGTATTTCTACAGGAGAGATAGGCGTCAGCAACTATGAAGAGGGATCTTGAGCATGATAAGAGACTAAAAAGATACAGGACATGTAGAAGTGGTGAGAGAGTTGAGCTGACGTGAGATGTATGGTGAGAGTTGAAGATAGAGAGGTGCAGAACAAGTAAGGTAAGATCAGATGAATGGGTATAGTTTAAACTTACAGCGAGATGATATCGCGCAAAGGCTGCATCAACATTCATGTCAGCCTCTGGTGATCGAGACTGATCATTGATGTTAAGGGTGAAAGAGAAAGGTAGGAGAGCTACGATATTACGAAGGATGGGTGACATTTTTGATAATCCAAGAATTGGATTGGTCTAATCAAATTGTCAGGTATGAATGTGAAGAACGAGAAGATGTGTATATGTATAAGTGAGGAAAGAGAAATGAAAATAGAACATGAGAGAAAGAGAACAGAGAAGAAGAATAATTAAACACGGATACGATTAGGGGGGTATATATACCTCGATTCCTTTGGGGTACAATCAGGTTAGATAGCTGAGATATGAGTTGACGCATTGACCTCTTAGTTGATTGGGGTTGGGGTTAGTACGTATACCTACACCCTCCTCTTCTCTCACCGTCATGTCGTTTGCGCAGCTCTTTGTCCCAGAGAGAATAAGAGACCAAACGATCCAGAGAACTTGTCCGGGATCAGCGCTACTCATCCTGGCCGTCTATCGTATTCCGTATCGAGCTGAAGAGATACATCCTATTGAGTACGATGGATTCATATCATCCCTCAAAGCCTCATCATCGAGTAGTATAACTTGTTATTGGGAAGGAGCAATCAGCTGTCGACCTTGAAGTCATACGAGCCTTTGAGGGTACCAAGGCGAAGGGAGAGAGGAAAACCTTATCGCAAGATATTCCTTTGTGTATCGAGGAGGTCAGTCAGCTATCATCGTTGGGTCAGTTTCGATGGGACATCTGTTCAAAATTCTGTACAGGTTCTGATAGTGCATAGCTATTTTCGTGCGATGATATATATGTATGAGTACAAACATGTCTATTACAGCTCCTTCAGCATGTCATCCATCCCAATTCCATACCCTACTCACACTAGCTCACTGATCTTCTTCGCTTTCAATATCCATTTCCATCTCTTCCTCTTCCCCTTCTGCATCTTGTTCACCTCCCGCTTCTTCAGCATCATCTTCATCTTCATCCGTATCAACATAATCTCTAGATTTCTTCGATTTTCCACTCGACTTACTGTTACTCGTCTTTGCTCTTTTCCTCTCTCTTTCCTTGGCCTCTATCCTTCTTTCAGCCTGTTCCATCTCATCTAAATCATCCTCATCTTCATCCACGTCATCTTCATCCTCATCATCGCTATACCTCTTACTAGTCTTCCTCTTCTTACTTTTCTTGTTCTTCCTTGATGATGTACCATATTCATCCTCATCCGAATCAGCCACTACGAAGCCGTCATCTTCATCATAATCTCCACCTGCCCCACCACCTATAGATCTATCTCTTACTCTTCTCGGTTCATTATCATCTTCTGAACCTTCATCGGATTCATCAGAGTAGTATGATCTTCTTGATCTCCTCTTGGTACCTCCTAGGGAGTTCGACGAAGTAGTCCTACCCAATCCTGAACCTGCACCTCTACCTCCTCTTCTTTTACCTGACGAAGCCGCTCTGTCTTTATCAGTCTTGATGAATTCCCTATTCGGTGCGGATTTCAGTAATAATTGCTGTAATGACTCTTCGTCCTTGGCGGTCTCTTCTAACATCTTCATTCGTGAATGTTTGACATGCTGTTGTCCGACGTGTTTGACCAATTCCAAATGAGTCTTCGAATCCATAGATGTAGGTAAGAGGGACAATTGACCAGCAACGGATCGTTCGGTAACTAAGACAGTTTCTTCCCTTGCTATAACAGCTAAGAACGTTGTAGACGATACGGTGTTGACTACTTTCTCTTCTAAGCCTTTTGCCGGTGTTGCTTTTGGATCCTGAGGTCTAGCAAGAGTTGCTCCGTGAGATGGGGCGACGTCAAATAGGTCCGAACCCAATTGCAAAGAGACGGATCCATCGGACCAACGTAACATTCTGGCATTACTTTGGCGAGTCTGAATGGGAAAGTCAGCTAAAATTGAAAACGGTTACGTAGACAAAGAAGCTTACCGGCTTGCCATCACCTCCTGTAACCCATTTCCATCTGATAGTATTCCTCACGCCGATCATCTTGCTTTTCGCTGCCACAGGGTTTGTTTTGCCATCTATCGGCTCTTCGTTCAATGCTTCTCTGTATAAATCAGGTTCGTATGGTTTAGATTCGATATTTACATAAGCTGGTAGCTTCATGTGCCATACCTATAACATCAAGCGAATTTATTGATGAGCTTTGTGTTTGGTAGAAGACGAGGCGAAGAGCTAATGATTTGGGTTGAACCTACTTTATCATCCGTAGCTTTCATCTTATTCCACTGAGGGATAGGTAACGTGGCCCATTTCTCTTCATTCTTCACCTCCTCCGCTAGATCTTCTTCCTCATATTCTAATGGATTGGCTGATCCTGATCTGGACCTCGATCGACGTGGTGAAGCGGGTGTACCAGTCGATGTTCTACCTCTTTTCACTCTCTCCTCCTCTTCGTCATCGTCTCCGAACTATCACAATCAATCGGACTTTGTAAGCTACAGAATGACGAGGGTCTGAGACAGACATAGCTCACCAAATCACCACCTTCATCTCCACTTTCAGTCTTCACAGGTGACTGAGCCTGAGCAGCAGGAGGTGCGGGAGATCTCGAGCCTGAAGCCACAGGTGAAGGTTGACGCGAAAGACCTGCTTCGTTATCGGAATCGCCGAATAGGTCATCTCCTCTTTCTTCGTCTGACATGGTGTATGGTCGAGGATCTGCCGGACAAGGTGGTGTTTTTGTTTCAAGATGTAGCTGCTAGCACAGTCGTCAATAGCGAGTGAGCGGTGACTAAATAGTGATGCTAGATGAACATGGACCCGCTTCCACACTGACCACTTCCTGTAATTAGGTTGAAATGTCTAACTGCCACATTCATCGGATATTCGGAATTACCCACTCGTCCTACCCTATCGCTCCGTTCTTTCACTCAGGACTGTCCCTCACCATACGCTCGCACTCGTTGACACCAATCATACACCAATATCATCCTATACATCTCACCTGTCTACCAACCCTATAACTCCCCACTCATCTTCATCATCAAAAATGGCCTCTCGTCTCGCCCTCAAGAGCCTCCGAACAGCGGGTAAGCAATCGCTCATATAGTCAAGGATCGATAGAAGAATGAAAAGGGAGATGCTGATGTCGGATGTGTTCGGCCGTTATCCCTATTTGTAGCTCTCGCCAGACCTGTTCCCAGAGTTGCTGCTCAAAGGTAAGATCATCTGCTCTGTCTATTTACAAGGGATTATGCCGGAGCTGATATCTGTCAACGGTGGAATAGCGTTCGATTCCTCGCTACTCGTTAGTATCCAGATCTACCTCCAATGTGAAGAAAGAATGTTATGACTGATTAGATGTGAAATTGTAGAACCTACCCCCGATGAAAAGGCTGAACAGATCATCAACTCGGTCCCATCTTCTTCCCTCTTCACCAAGACCGGTGGTATCCTCTTAGGTACTGGATTGACCGCTGCTGCCGTCTCCTCTGAACTCTACGTGAGTGGATAGGTTCAATATGTTACGGAATCGGAGGAAAATGGAGAATTTAGCAAGACGAATAAAGTGAATACGAAAGGCTGTTGGAGTTGATTGTGTTCAGAGATGCGCAAGGTGGATGAAGGGGAGGAGAGCGTGTTCATTGAGCTCGATGGAGGGACGGGATACATATTGTCTCTGGGGATGAATCGCTGACTTCTCGAACTCTGTATAGGTTGCCAACGAAGAGACCGTCCTTGCTGTTGGTTTCTTAGTCATCTTCGGTGCTATTGCCAGCTCAATCGGTGCTCCTTACTCTGGATGGGCCAACGGACACATCGAGGTGGGTTTTGGTTTTGAAGTCTGCATTGCTGTAGGAAAGACGATAGCTGATGTCAATTGTTCAATTCATCTGCCATCTACAAACAATCAATATCTCCTCTCATGTACCACATCATTCATGATCAACCCTATGTCGATCCACGTCAACGAACCTTTCTCCACCATCATCTCGATTATTTATCACAGCGAATCAAAGGTATCCTTAACTCCGCTCGATCCGAACACACCAAAGCTGTCACCGACCGAATCTCATCTGTATCTCAACTCCAAGATGTCGTACCTCTCACCGAATCCTTGTACGCCGTCGCCAAGGAGACCAACGTCCTCGAACACGAGAACTTCAAGTTGGCTCAAGAGAACGCCGTCAAAGCTGAACTGAAATCCGTTTTAGACTCTTGGGTCAGATACGAACAACAACAACGAGAGGCCGAACAAGCCGCTCTTGTCAAGACTGTTCAGGCTAACGTTGAATCAGAGTTGGCTAAGCCAGCTTTCAAGAAACAATTGTTGGAGGAAGCTTTGTCTCAAATTGAACGTGAGTCACTGCATACTTGGATGAATTATTTCATCCTTATTTTCTTCGATGCGAGGAAGGAAGAGTAAACTGATATTTGGGTTCTTGTTCCTTTTGCAGAACTCTCCAAGGCCAAGGCTATCTAAGAGAAGTTGTGAGATGGGGAATTTGAAAGCGCGGATTGATCTATAGAAAGATGTTGAGGGGTTAGTATGTGGATGAGATGGGAAGGCAACGGAAAAACAAAGTGCTTGAAGTTTAAAGAGGATGGTAGGATAGACTTCAGTACGAATATAAAAGCAACATGCAAGCTTTGGCCAGGAAATCTTCATCTGCTGCAACGATCAATCAATTGCTTCTTAGTTTGGTGTATTACGATTCCACCGTGGTCAGCTCTTCACAATGCGATACATGACATTTATCTTAATTATCTATGCTACAGAATCTCTGCATTCCTGTTGATCACTTGATATTTATTTCTTCAACTCGGCTACACCTCTCTGGATCTCATCTGCACCACTTGCAGCTACACCTGCAGGTCTTTGGCCGCCCGCAGAATGACTCTCGGGTCTTGTGGCTGGATCTCTACCTGCGATTTGTTCTCCAACGTTATCCATGAACGAATTGGCGTTTCCTCGGATAGCTTCTCCAGCGCCTGTGTGTCGTGAATATCGAGTCAGTAGATATACTGAAAAGAGATCATGGTATCTGGAGCGATAGGATAGCATCCGGACTGACCATGGAAAACTACGATCATGCAATCATAAGGGTCAGCTTGACTCGTTGATCGTTCATGAATGGGAAAACTGACCATTCCATCCGCCTTTGACTTTATCTCCTAAGCCTATCATCGGATCAATGCATATTGTCAGCTCAGAGCTCATTTCCCTGTAGGAAAAATTGAGTATTGACCCACTTTGTCCTGCATTTGCACCTGCACTTCCATCGGCTTGAGTACCAGGAACGACGGGATGTCTGGTATCTGATGCTGTTCCAGCGGCGTAGGCGTTGGC
Organism: Kwoniella mangroviensis CBS 8507; assembly: GCF_000507465.2. Classification (NCBI taxonomy): domain Eukaryota; kingdom Fungi; phylum Basidiomycota; class Tremellomycetes; order Tremellales; family Cryptococcaceae; genus Kwoniella; species Kwoniella mangrovensis. Next base: position 3,073,620 of record NW_027062534.1, on the reverse strand, counting down.
GTTGGCGTTATTAGTGGTTGACATGTTGTCCGGTTCTTCTGTTTCTTGGGTTGGAAGATGAACAAGAGTAGTAGAATGTCTGAGCATATGTATGAATGGAGAATGGTATGGTTTGGGATTTCGTTTGCCGGTGAATCATAGTGTAAATTTCGATTGACGTCATAGTGCGCTGTTATGACCTTCGTGTGTTTACATCGGAAGCTTATGGATGAATGGATGAATGCGGCTCACAGGGGATATGAACAGTATGCATCACATCTTCAGAGGATTGAGCAGAGAGAAGAGCTTGGAATATGCTCAGCAAATGAATGAATGCATGGTCTGACCAGTCGACAATGATAGAAAGGATGCAATTCGTGAGGGCCAATAACGCAAACAGAGAACAGAGAATTTCGCCAATTGTCAACCTCATTTACACTTCTCATCTCTATCAGTTACGATGATACCCATAGAACTCGAACCATCACCTTCCATCCCCTTACACTCCCTCGAAGCACTCCAGTCCGATGCACTTCTTCCAATTTGCAGAGCCTGTGGTACCCAATACCCTTTGACTTCCTCGCTCAAGAGGAACTGTGCGATATGTGAAGATCCGAGACAATTCGTCCCTTCCTCAGGCCAAGAATGGACGACGTTAGCTGAGATGGGTGAAGGTGGCAGGAAACATATCATGTTGAAAGATGAAGAGGATAGTAGGATATCGATGATCAGCTGTGAACCTGCTTTTGCGATTAATCAAACTCGTATGTCTCTCCTCTATCTTTCATAATTATCGTCGAACACGGATTTGTTGCCTATACTATCGTTTGCCTAGTGGATGAGACAGGCATGCCATGCACTTGAGGCTGACTCTATGACTGCTTTGTGATAGCAACACTGATCGAAACAGCCGAAGGGTCGTATATATGGGACTGCTCCTCCTTTATATCATTACCATTGATAGGGCATCTGTCCAAGCTCGACAAACCTCTAAAAGCGATTGCTATTTCTCATCCTCATGTAGGTAACCGTCCTGTGAGCTCATGAATGATGATTTCAATTCGTGCTCTATTGCATTTAGTTCTTCTCAACCTCATTGACCTGGTCTCGAGCCCTCAAAGTACCTTTATATCTCTGTGAGGACGATAAGGATTGGTATCAACGTCTAGGCGACATACGGCCTGACGATCAGGTGGTTTGGTGGATAGGGGAGAAAGAAATGGGCAGGGGAATCATGTTGGTGCAATGTGGAGGGTGAGTGTGATGTCTAATATATCTCTCAATCTGATGTTCACCCCATACTCCTGAGAGAATTTCTCTTTGTAAGACGTAAATCCCACTGAACTCGTGCTGACTTGATCATCGTATACACTCAGTCATTTTCCCGGATCATCCATACTTTACTGGGACAGACTATCCGAACCTCCTCCACCTAAAGATAATCTACCTACGAAACCCACTCCAGTCTCGGGTATAATATTCACGGCGGATACGATCATGGTCCAGCCTACCCAGAAGAGCTTCTCGTTCATATGGTCCGTACCCAATATGGTGAGTCATCACTCCATCCGATGTTGAAATTATCATACCTGTGAAGAGAAAAGGGATATTGATGATGATATGTTTTAGATACCGCTCCGTCCTCAATCGATATTGTCCATCCAAGATTGTCTCAAACATCTTTCTTTCGCCCAGGCAACTTCATCCTGGCCTAATAGGTGGATAAGGCAAGATGCCAAAAAGGCTTTGGAGGAAAGTGTAACTACCTTCTTAGCGGCGGAAGGGTGGAGGATTGATGAAGGGGAATTAGTGAAGCTCATCACCTGAATTTATGGAAGGAACGTTTGAGCGTGTGCCGTTGTATACTAAAGGATTGACGGAGATTCCCAACCACTACGAAAGGGAGGGAATGGAAGAAAGGAGCTTCTGATTGTACTGTACGTGATTGTAAAGCAAAGGATCAACTACCAATGACAATTGTAATCCTAATCATATTCATGAAATACGAGAAAGAATGAATGGACTTCAGATGAAAAGGGAAGAAACAAAGAGGTGTGTGTGTGTGTGTTCATGTTTCTCTGGAGACATCTCATCTTTGGTTGATTGATCCTGAAATCCTGAAATGGGTTTACATATACTAATTGCTTGTCATCACTTGCTCTACAGCAATCATGTTGTTCATCTTACAGATATTAGTCCAATTTATCATATCCAGCAACAGCACTTATCCCACTGACTTTACTCTGACACACGACCTTCTTGCCTCACTCATCTTACTGTTCCAGCCCTCGTCCACGAGATGTTGGATAACTTGACCTCCTACCCTGCCTTGCAAGGCCCCCACAAGGGCGATCTCCTACTTCCTTCTGATGATGGATATAAACAGTCCGTCAAGAGATTCGCAGCTACTGCACAGAAACCAGCTGGATTAGTTGCTTTTGTGAAAGACGACGGCGATATACAGGCTGTACTGAGCTTTGCGAAAGAGGAAAATATCGAGATTGCTGTAAAGTGTCAGTCGCCTTCTCACCGTTTTATCACTAGGTGTACCATGACCCTCTGTTCGACCTTTTGCTGATACGTAAATTATACGTCCCTCGATATAGGCGGTGGACATAGTGTCTCAGGGGCATCTTCCACCTCAGGTGGAATAGTCATTGACCACTCAAGGTATCTCAACGAAGTTACTGTAGATGTCGAGCAGAAGATCGCGCATGTAGGCGGAGGAGCAACTTGGAGAGACGTAGATCTGGCTACTTCACCTCATGGGATGGCTTCCGTAGCTGGCACTGTCAGCCATGTGAGCTATTCCTGACGGTCCTATTGAATGATGGTGTGAATAATATTGACTTTATGCTCATGGCTAGACCGGAGTAGGAGGTTTGACATTGTTTGACATTGTATGTGATTGAATACCATAGCTGTTCTGGGCGATCCTTGGCGGAGGCGGTAATTTTGGTATCGTCCCTTCGTTTTCACTTCGACTTCACCCTCAAAGATCAGAAGTGTTTACGGCCGACTTGCATTTCCCTGGAGAGAAAGTGGTGCAATTCTTCGAAGCTTTGGGAGGATGGTTGAAAATGCAGACAGAGAAAGACTTGTTATTTATCTTTTTCCAAGATATGGGTAATGGGCCGGTAAGATTTCACAATCCCTTGTTAGGATCAGGTGCAGGAGTGCTGATCTGGTGAGATCTGATCAGGTCATCATGGCTCATTGTTTCCATAATGGACCTCAGGAAGATGGTAAGAAACATTATAAAGCGTTCTACGGTCTAGGTAAGTATTATCGTCATCTATGACTTCTCGAATGCGATATAACCTCTTCTTACGGAATCAGACTGATCCTTGTTGAGGATGATCTTTTCAGGTCCAATTGTCGATACCACCGAGATGATTCCCTATCTATCACTCAATCAAGCTATAGACGATGATCGACCATACGGTACAGGTCTGTACTGGCACGGAACTATATTCCCTTCACCCATCACCCATCCAGAAGCAGGTCACAAACTATGGGAATCATACCATGATGTATGTGTGAAAGAACCGGAATTTAGTAAATCTACTTTTACGATATTAGAATTTCATCATCCCTCTAAGTTGATGGAGAGGTCCAATGGGGAAATGGCATTCAACAACAGGGGTGAACAGATTAATATGTTAATCGGAATAGGATGGGATGGCATATTGGGTAATCAACCTTTTGAAAAGGCTAAGAAGTATGCTAAGGGGATCGCGAATGCTGCGTCGGATAAGGGTGAAAACGAAGATGGATACGCTAATTGGGGTGAGTCTGAACTCATTTCATCTTATAACATCAGTGCTTATCATTGGACTTTGCCTTGTCATTCCAAACAGAATCCAATACCCCGACTGGGTACAACAGATCGATCAGAGCTTTTGGGGATAAGTATCCAAGATTGCAAGCTTTGAAGGCGAGATATGATCCTAACAATATGTTCAACAAATGGCATCCTATCGAGCCAAAGGCGGATTGAGAGACTTTGCGCTGCATGCCCAGTGTGTCTGATGTTCATGGGTTGTAGATTGATATCGACTTCATACCATACAGTAAGTAGGCCTTGATAGGAAAACCATATGTATATGTCCTTGTCAAACTGGCTTGTTAGTCATCTGAACAACAGGATCTTACATTTGGTTGGCACATCCGACGATCTAATTTTATATCCATAAGGGCACCACGACCGACTCTACACCTTCCAATCTAGCCACCTCACTCAATTGTAATCCATTCTCCCCTGATCTCTCAAATACCACTATCCTACCTGTATCTCTAGCAGCCACCAGCACATATCTTCCAGATGGATCTTGCTCGACAGCCCTGAGATGTTTACCTACTCCACCTAGCCAGCCTTCATTGGTTCTAATCACATCTCCACCATCAGTCTGAGAGACAGAGAACAAAGCCAAGGTATCTTCGTCGTTGGGTGAATCCCTATTGGATGCGATGAGAAGCATTCGACCATCCGGTTTGGTAGGTGGTAAGAGGACGATCTCAGCACCTCCCGTCTCTCTTCGCCTTCCATCGTCATTGGGTGGGAGCATTGTGTATCGCTTGACTAATTTGGAAGGCCCGGATGCTGGCAGGGTATGGACAGTCAAAGCACCAGCAACTTCATTTAAGACGTATAGGTGTGATCCTGATGTTAGATATATTAGCATTGCACACTACGTTCATCGTTATCTGGAAGCTGTTTGTACTCACCGCTAGGATGTACCACCAGATGTCTCGGTCCATCACCATCTTGAAACCCATCTTGAATCTCATCCAACAAGTTCAAGTTCTTAGTTTCGGAATCCCATTTGAACCTATACACCTTATTTGAACCTAAATCGGGAATCAATATCTCCCCGTTGAGCAATACGACCTGGTGCATATGCGCGGCCTCCTGTCTCCAGTGTTTCTTCGGCGAGTAATTACCCTTGTATATCCTATCTTGTGTAGGTGAGGCTGCAGCGAATAGCCCATCGTCTCCGAGGGGTAACACAGTAACGCTTCCACTTCGATACTACCTCGGCTGAGTGATCAGCTCAAGTCGACCAAGAGGAGATAGTTATAAGAGGAAACTCACGTGGGCTACAGCGATTTCAGACCCATCTGGCAAGATTGCAAAATGGGTAGGTCCTTCACCACCCGTATTGGCTTCTGCTACCTTTTCTAATTTCCCATCTGAGCTCTTCAATCGATAGATTATCAATTTGTTATCCACCCATCCATTGGAGAAAATGAGATCGGAATGTTTTCTACCACCATCGTTGGTCAGCGATAGCTCCTACGGACTGGATTGAGGGAGATTTACGGATGTTTGATAAGCCAACTTGGTTGAGCTGGTAAATCATTCGTACTGACTCCTCTCTTGAGCGTACGGGCTTTCGGATCGAAGATCGCCGAATGGATCGAGGTCGCGTGTGTACCTAACAAGATCAATTTCTCTGAGTCGCTCATTGCTGTAGGGAGACCTATCGCTGGCAAAAAAGTTGATGAAGTCTACCTATAAATCATGGATATGAATGCAGATAGTTGAACAGCTTGAGCTGGCTCTGAGCTGTTGACATCTTTCATCATCGGTAGACAGCCCGGGTATCCATCTCATCTCATACCGACTATCAGTTCGGGTGGATATCCCACCGAAGACACTTCGATCCGTCCATTGTATATAAACACCTCTGGAAACAGCCGTCTCTTGCAATAGTACTGCAATCCCTTTCTCCTCCTTGTGTGACACGTATACGTATCGATATCCATGCGTCCAGGCAGACTGAATATGTTGTTCAGGAGTAGACCAGCATACCAGCATGGTACTCCTCATCCCTCAGCCTGAGGGATGCCGGTATCCGGCTGACCGGCCCGACCGGACCCTCTTCGCCCCGCCGGTTCCTGCTGAAAGTGACATCTGTTCGTGCAAACTGGGAAACTGAAAAGATAACATTCAGTGGTCCTGTATTTTTTCAATTCTAACTTCTTCTTCCCCTTCTACGAGTACTACTACTGATCTAGTATCATCATCGTCTAATCAACTCTTCCCAGTCTGCTCATCATCAACCATCCTTTCGAGTATAGCTAAACATCATGTCTGTCGAAACCTTCCCTCCCATCTCCGTTGGTCTCATGGGTACCGTGAGTTGTCATCCCCAAAGACGTACCGATAAATGGCATTGGCTAATAGCAGGCTGCTATAGGGTGAATACACCACCGGTATCACACCTTCTGGTCAATCCAAGTCAGACAAGAAGGTGTGTTCGTGCGCATGTACAGCTTGAGAAGCGAATACTAATCTTACAATCATTAGATCGGTGTTGTCGGAGTCACCATGTTCGATCTCAGACGACGAGGAAAGGTCTCTGAGTGAGTTGATAGAAATGAAAACGCTGAGCGGGAACGAGTCGCTAACGGTCTGCTCACAGCATTGTCATGGCTGGTACCAACGGTGGAAAGGTGAAGCTCACTCGCCTAAAGCTTGGCTTGGACATGTACTGATTATTTCTCTACTCTACAGTTCCCTGAGATCAAACAACACTTCCAGAAGAACATAGGTGATGTCTACAAAGGACTTGATCTAAGCTTCAAAGGATTCCCAGAAGGCAACCTTAGAAATGCTGAAGCTTGTGAGTCTTTTTGGATTTCTCCTGACTGACTACCACCTGAGTTTGTCTTGTATGAGCTGAGTTTCATGGTTTGTGTAGACAAGGAAGCCCTTCGAGCTCTTCCAAAAGGATCAGCAGTCATCATTTTCACTCCTGACAGCACTCACTTCCCCATTGCTTCCGAAGCTTTGAACCTCGGACATCACGTTTTGGTTACCAAGCCCGCTACTCAGAAATTGGAAGACCACCAGAAATTGATTGATTTGGCCGAGGAGAAGGGTTTGGTATGTTTCGTTGAGCAGTGAGTTGCGACATTCTCATTCCAGGTTAGAATTATGCTGATAAAGTGACATTTAGCCATAAACGATTCGAGTGAGCGGATTTATAGAACACAGACTTCATGGGAGATACTGATCTCGTGGGACAGTCCTGCATACAATGATGCTCGAGCTCGAGCCCAAAAACTCGGTGACTTCAACTTCTACTCTTCTTGTAAGTTTTCGATAGCACCATGTGTATTCTCTAGCTTTCAATCGGCTGACTGAAAATATAGACATGTCTCAACCCAAGATGCAGTTGGAGACCTTCAAGTCATGGGCTGGTATCGACTCTGATATCTCATACTACCTCAACTCCCACCACATCGATGTGAGTGCCTGTATCCTGCTTTACACTATGCTTCTTCAGTTTGTGTCTTTCATTAAAAAATGTGATGCTGACCTGTTGATGTAGATCCACTGCTGGATGGTCGAAGGCCGATACAAGCCTGTGAAAGTCACCGCTTCGGCCACCACTGGTATTGCCACTTCAATGGGATGTGACCCCAAGACCGAAGATACCATCACTCTTCTCGTAGACTGGGAGAACGTAGAGACCCCAAGCCAAAGAGGTACTGCCGTTTACACTGCGTCGTAAGTCGCCCTGTGCTTGCCTGAACAGCCTTACTAGATTACTAGAGGGGACGTCACTGACTCTACGTGATTGCAGATGGGCCGCTCCTTTGAAAGCCGGTGTGCACTCCGAGCAACGATTCCACTACATGGCTGCCAAGGTGAGCTTAACCGACGGAAGCAATCGTGTCCTTCAGCTGATGCACGGGTGTATGTAGGGTGAAGTTCGTGTTGACCAAGCACACAGAGGATACAGCATTGTAGAAGATGATATTGGTAAACTTGACGTGAGTAACGTCTCTCGTTCTGCGGATGTGCATATCTTAGCATTCACATTGTCTTACTGACTTTGTTGAAACAGTACAACCCCTTCTACGTCAAATACAGTCCCGATGAGAACGGTTACTTTGACGGTCAGAAGGGTTACGGATACGTATCTTTGGAGAAATTCATCGGTGAGCATAGTAACTCCAGTCAAAGATTTGTTAGTCACGCTGACTAATTGCCGTCGATAGATGCCGCTCAACGGGTGACTGCCGGTAAAGCCAAGGCTTCCGACTTTGATGGAAAAGGTCTTCCGACAATCAAAGCTACGTAAGTTTCAGTATTTCGAAGATCGGCATTCTTATGGCATCTTAGTTTATATGTCATTAACCCCTTTTTTCGAAATATTTATTAGAGTTCTTACCACCGCCATAATTCACGCCGGGCGAGTCTCCCTTGACGAGAAGCGAAGTGTTGGATTAGTCGAGGAAGGTGGTAAATTGAAATTGGTATAAACAAACCGTCGATCACTTACTCTACTGATCGCGTTGTGAGAAAAATAATAAAAAGTGTTTTGGTCAATTTGTAACATCTCTTGTCTATGCATTGGTATGATGATTTTACATATCTGCGGAATGCAAATATTTTGGGTATGTCAATCACCGACGTTGTCCTAATGTTCTGTCTCTGACCTGTACAGCACCAGTAGAGGACCCCAACACTTTTAGATGTCACCTGAGGATTGTGGAGATGTTTGGATGTCTTACGGAATAATCATCTAAAACACGGTGACTATCTCCGCACTTTAAAATTTACTTTGAACCGAACCGACGCGGTACCAGCCCGAAGCTTCGCTAGAAACTCATGCATTACTTCATAGATTAGGAGGCAAAAACACAAAATTTTATAGTCAGTCTCCGCTGGGTTCATGGCATATATACATAGACTCATCACTACTATTTGTACCATCCGTCTTTCTCATCTGCACCACACACCCATCTCTTTTGATATTTCAGTGGCGAATTCACCAAGTGTGAGAAATACAGTAAAATTCATCTGGTCGTCGATTTTTCTCGTACCTTTTTCTGTCGTACTCTTTCTTACCCTTATAAACTCATATAATGCTTCAGCGTAATCCAGGTATGTATCACGCCATTCCTTCTAGCTACAAACGGATTGGGGCATCACTTGCTCACTGATCGCTCTGTCGACGTTGGTAGATCCCGACTGGTGGCGTCAAGCTATCATCTATCAAATCTACCCCAGATCATTCTGCGACTCCAATGGAGATGGAATCGGTGATCTGAAAGGGATAACGTTCAAAGTCCCCTATCTGGCTTCGTTGGGTATCGATGCAGTCTGGTTGAGTCCATTCTACCCTTCGGGAATGAAAGATGGCGGCTGTGAGTTGTTATGATCTCATTGCCAGCGTAAGATGCTGTGCTGACTGAGGGGAACTGTAGATGATGTATCAGACTATCGTGATGTAGATCCAAGGATAGGTACATTGGAAGATTTTGATGAACTGGTATCAGCTCTGGCGGAAAAAGATATCAAGATCATGGTAGACATTGTACCCAATCATTCGAGTGATGAACATGTCTGGTTCCAGGACGCTCTGAAGGCTGGAAAGGGATCCAAAGAGAGAGAAAGGTATATCTTTAGAGATGGTCAGTCAACCTAAGTCCCCTCGCCATTCGTATCACAAGAAGATCATCTGACATATTGTGATCCTGTAGGCTTGGGACCAAACAAAGATATTCCACCTACAGATTGGCAGTGCGCTTTTGGTGGTCCATCATGGTCTCCTTCGGGATGTAATGACGGACAATGGTACTACCACATGTTCGACTCTTCCCAGCCAGATTGGAATTGGGATAATCCCGAGGTTCACGAGGATTTCTTGACCACGTTGAGATTCTGGGCAGATAGGGGTGTATCTGGATTCAGGATTGATGTCGCTCATGCGTTGGTCAAAGATTTCAATGGGGATTTACCAAATTGGGAAGAGATGAATAGGATAAGAGAGAAAAAATTGAGAAATGGTAATAAACATATTACTCATCCGTACATGGATAGAGATGAGGTCCAGGAAGTATATAAGGATTGGAGAAAGGTATTTGAAGAGTATAATCCACCTCTTTTGTGAGTCTATTACTCCTTATCAAGTATAATTCCCCAAACATCTTCCTGCAATACTGATTTTTTGTCCTTTTCGTCAATAGCGCCGTGGCGGAATGCTGGGTAGCACCTGATCGAAAACCGCTCTATGCTTCTTCTGAAGGTCTCGGACAAGCTTTCTCATTCGATATCATGTTATGTAATTACAATGCCAAAGAATATCGAGATTGTATCGTTCAATCACTCAAGGATTCAGAAGAAGCTGGAAGTAGTACCACTTGGGTCTTATCAAACCACGATGTGAGTTTATCATATACCAATTCAGTCTGAAGGTATATCCTGACTTCATATGCTAATTTTTGGTTGCTTGGTAGGAACTTCGTCATGTCACAAGATACGGTCTACCAGATGTGCCCAACGCAGGATATCCAGAATTTGACGATGCCTTCAACGAGTACAAACGATCCAGATTCACCAACCCTCCCGTTAACGTAGCAACTGGCTTGAGAAGGGCAAGAGCAGCTACTTTGATGATTCTAGGATTGCCTGGATCAACCTACGTCTACCAGTAAGTTCAACTGATCACAAGTAACGCACAGGTCACTAATTAATGGTTTTTGACAGAGGCGAAGAATTGGGTTTACCTGAAGTGATTGAGATACCGGATAATCAACGACAGGATCCTCATTTCCATCGAACCAAGGGGGAATGTCTTGGACGAGATGGATGTCGAGCCCCTCTACCTTGGAAGTCATCCGCTAAAAATCTAGGTTTCGGATCAGGCAAATCACCTCATCTCCCTCAACCAGCCTGGATGAAAGATTATTCTGCGAATTTACAAGAACACGAAAGTGATAGTACATTGAACTTTTATAGAAAAGCATTAGATATTAGAAAAGAATTACAATGCGCGGAAGAGCTCGAATGGGTTGATAATGAAGGTTATGACGAGAACGTATTACACTTCTCAAGACCTGGGGGATGGGAGATTATCATGAATGCTGGAAAGAAAGCGGTATCCTTGCCTAAAGGGCGACAAATCATCGTCAGTTCAGGGGAGATCAAGGAGGGTATGTTGGATGGTGAAACTACTGTTTGGTTGTTGGTCGAGTAGATATTTTAGATTTTTAGAACCTTGGTCCCATGCTGGTGTTCTCGAGTTGTAGTATATCTGTTTGTATATCTGTACGTTATATTATTGTTTGTAAATGTATGTCGTTCTTTCCCTTTCGTAAGACCTTGTTAATCCGCCATGCTACCAGCCTGTCGAAGGTGATTGTCATTCCTCCCGTCATCAGGAAGGCCAGGAATCACAAAATCGTATAGTCAATCGACGTACAACGTCTGACGAAGGATCGCGGTCCAGTTGCTAGACTCCGGCTCAGATCTTGAATGTCCAGAAAGGACGGTTTGAGGGCGACCATCAGCTAAGAATGTATACATCTTAAGATCGTGTCTCATATTTTCTCACTTGTGTCATATAATTCTTATACAACGATATGGCTGATGCTGATAGGAATGTCGTCCAGGATATTTCATGGTCTTATCAGATTCTCTCCTTCACAAGCGAGAATGAAGATCACAAAAAACTCGGAGCTGTCAGCAGAAACACTTGATCAATCAGACTCGGCCCTTCATCATCCTTTGAGCAAAGCGATGAACATGTTGAAGTCCTGCCTAGCGAGGACGAAGCTGTAGAGCATAACAGCAAGTTCGTCATTCTAGCTCATACTCTCAAATCGACCGTTCAGGCCATCTTCGGTAATGATCCAATGGGGAATGTAAATCACAATTTAGAATATTCAGATGGGTTGATGAGTGTCGAAGCTGAATTAGTAGAAGGGAAGTGGCAAGCGGATATTACTTTGAATATACCATTTACGATGAATGGACAGCCATATACTCTGAGGAGTGACGCAGTCAGTAAATCAAATAATAGTCCCTCGTATTCCATCTGAAGCTGATGATATATATGATGTGTTGCAGTAGTTGGAGACGTTACATACAACGGGATTACACTGGGCTCGAAATTTCACCACAGGTCGGACCCAAATGGCCTTGACACTAGACAAGAAGAATCCATACTCGATCGAAAATCGGATGGTGGACCATCGTAAAACATGCATCGAATCATGCCTAGAAAGCCAACGGTTCGAACACCCCTGGTTCCCCCTTCTAATCGATACGCTGCAGAATGGCGTTAATACGGCCTTCTATAAGACCATAGATGAAGATCCAATCTTCGGAAAGGCAGAGTTGAGCTTTGATAATGGCTCGCTCCATGCTAAAGTTGAGTCGGATCGACCTGGGATTGAGGGGACAAGAAAATGGACGGGTCACATAGATTACGCCCTCCTTGGACCAACGACCCTTCCCATCCGGGAGAGAGTAACGCATGAGCGGATGATAGAGGAATATGAGAGTTGATGTTTGGCTTTTCTCGTAATTGTGTCCGCATGCATTCCCCCTAAGATATGTTGACTTGCAGAAGAGACCAGCTAATTATTGTACTTTAGACCTCGCAACCCACATTTTCACTTTCCACTTGGCTTTTTCCCCAATAAAGAAATCCTCGACGAACTTCATCCCCATGTTTCACTCTTCCTCTTTCGCCTTTCGCCTCAAGGTCCTCTCCTTAGGTGTCCTCCAAACAACATTCTCAGCTTGAAAACTAAGCTCACACCCTACTTTCATACAAACGATCATATCCGAATTGGAACTCTGCTTGAGACGATGTGCGAAACGGGATTTCTCCGAGTCGTCTATGTGACAGTATCACCCTGATGCAAAGATGATGAGACGGTATGACTGCACTCACTGAACAGATCGGTACCTTGACAAGGTACTCTGACGATGGCAGGTAGCTCAGTGTGAACAACTGTAGCTTTACAATAATGACATTTAGCGCTGAGATTCTTTCCAATCAATATACCCTTGGGTCTGTCGAATGTATGAGTGGATTTATCACACAGATCTCCAGGTCGATAGCGTCGTCGCGTTTTATCATTGTCTTCTTCGATAGTACTGGTATTTCCAGGGGCAGAAGTAAGTGGTCGAGTTCGTGAATCCCTATTTATCTCTGTTAGTCGACGGTCAAATCTGTGCTCTTCGTTGGAAGTACTCTGAGGTTTCATGGGAGTTTCTGAGATGATCTTGTATCCGGATCGAAATTGGACCACTTCTTGATTCCCGTACTGATCTTCCGAATCGTCCATCACCGTGTCTCGATTGGCAGTCTCAGATACCTGGTCAATAGTATCGGAGAACGGGGGAGATCGTCCGAAATCTGATTGTGTGGCTGAAGTGAGTCGAGTATTCTGAGCAAGTTCACTATTCAGGCGCACGATCGTATCGAGATCAAGCAAATCTGACACTCCTGCGTGATCCCATGTAGAGGAGCTAGGCGGTCCGTGATATTCCTCTTCCCCAATTGGCATGTTTTCTATTGTTTCGTGAGGAGATGATCAGTCTATGAACAGTACAGGGGCTAACACACATTTCTGTATCCATTCATATATCCTCATCAACTATACTAACCCATATATTGTAGATCAATGTCGAAATGTGATGACGGAGTTTACTCTACTGATTGAAAGTATCATAAAGGAGGCGAGAAAAGGAAGGGAAGATATCGAATCGATTACAGACGAACGTATATACACAGTATTACTGATACGATATGAAATTGGAATATCTTGAAATGGCAGAATGCTCAAAGAAGCAAACTCCGCTTGTGCTCTTTCTTCTGCATTTCTCCTTCTTCTCTTTTCAGTCTCGTTGTGTCCTGCCTCAAAAGGCGGGAACAGCATGTTAGAAACCTTGGTTGAATGCATGACGTTCTGAGTGATGAATAAAGGTCGTTGTGGTGTTAATGCACCCAATAGCCTATGAGCAACGTAAAAATCAGTAAGCTCACCAATCCCCTTCATCCAGCAGTGGCCACCCCCCGCTTCTCACCTGCTTCAAAGTACGCGTACCGAAGATGCCAGGTGAGAATGGGCAGGTGCGCTACTGCTGGTGTCGGAGGTGATGTGTAGGTAAGGACAAGAAGATTAGTCAAGGGTCAGTATCTAGGATAAAGGATATCTAAGATGCATGGTATGGGATGTCAACTAAAATCGGAAGTACGATGTGGAACAAAAAGGAAGAACACAATTAGTCAAGTAGAAGGTTAGGTTTACCTTCTACCACCTCTCTTCTGAACCAACGTGAATCCATCATCATCTACTACGGGTTCTTGTCTTTCTCTCGATTGCTGCGATTGGTTATCCACCAACTGAGGAGCATCCTGCCCATCCATCTCAATATCTCCATCCTCGTCCTCGTGATCATCTGAATCTTCACCTTCCGACTGACTTTCCGCCCCTCCAGCACCTCGAGCAGCATTCACACCCATCTTCTTCATCTCGCCGGCTTTCCTTTCTAACGCTTCTACCAAGACCAGAGGATTTGGGCCGAGTATATCTTTCCATAATTTAATGAGATCCGAAGATACGGAATCGATCGATCCATCTTCTAAATTCGCATCGAACTCATCTGACATGATTTGATGTAACAAGTCGGCGACCTCGTCGACATCCAATGGAGGATCGTTAGCTGATTTGGGATCGACCACAGGAAGATCACCTGCGTTTGCGATAGGTAAGAGGGGAGCGCGAGTTTCGAATTCGTCAATGAGTATAGAAGCCAACCATGTTTTCTTGGCTGCTGATTCGGTACCACCCCATTGTTCTGCTACGGCGATGGTGAGCGCTGGCCAGAGATCGAGTAAGGCTAGGGTACCTCGAGCGAAAAGGATGATAGCTTCTGGTTGTTGTGGTTGAGCTGACATGTTAAAGGATAAGGATTTATAGATGTGATGTAGCCTTGTGTGAGATGGAGGAGCTGATGGCTTGACAGCTATCGTACGATGTCTATCTGTGATGCTAGACTAGTCTGTGTGTATAGATTTATGAAATTGTTGAGATGGTTGACAGATCGTTGAAGGAAGATGTGTAGGAGCTGAAGCCTCAAGGCAAGGTCGTGTTTGTCTTTGCGGTTGTGAGTATGAATGTCGAAATCAAAACCGAGGATAGCCGACGTGATGAGCAGGAGCCTTTGTAATCTGCCTGGGATGATTGATGATGCCAAGAAGGTGGATGATATGGGTTGATTGATCAATTTACCTCGAGGAGACCAACGAGGACATGGATCATACAGAAATGAACATTTTCCAAAAATCCCAGAGTGGCAAGTGCTGCTCCAGGTGGAGGTCGCAGAGTTGGCGTGCGATCCACGTGGGTGTGTTATAGGGATCATGGCGGAATACTCCGCAGTCATTGTCTCTCGTCACTTGACTTTCCTCCACGTCGTGATGAGAAGTCATGTTGAGAGGAGATTTACGGTTCAAGAGCTAGTCGACCAAAACACATTCTGCAATCACATCCAGATAAAAGAGCGACTCAAAAGCCAAGCCTAGGAGGATCAAGATGCGCCCGTATTCCCTGCTTCTCGCCCTTATACTCTCTTTGGTCAGTCTGGCGGCAGCTCGGTCAGCTTCAGGAGACAAAGTCTTGGTAGTCCTGGAACCAAGTTTGAAGAGAGATGATTATTCGAAATTCTGGAAATCGCTGCAGGGTGAGTTGAGGGTCTAATGTATCTCGCATCTACGAAGCCGAAATCAAAGTGACGAAGCTTCGAGCTGACATTCCTCCATGGTCGCTGGTGCAGATCGAGGGTTTGAACTTACCTTCAAGGAGCCCAAAGACAGAGATGCAGAGTTGGTCAAATATGGGGAATTGAAGTACGATCATTTGGTGATGTTCGCACCAGGAGCAAAGAGTGAGTGCCATGATCATTCAGCCTGCCATTTGCTTGGCTAGGGCATCGTGGAGTGAAATAGTCTCGAAGTTCTCTTAATCTATTCAGAGAAGGGTAGTATCGCTAACACTTCTTTTCGTTTTTATCCTTAGCATATTCTCCAACGCTATCTCCCAAATCCATTCTTCACGCCCAATTCGCAGGTCTCAACACCTTATATGTTCTCTCACCTGATCTAACCGAAAGCAACAAAGAGTTCTTGAGAGAATACGATTTGGAATTTATAGACTCTTCTCAAACTTTGATTGATCCATTCAATCATCCAGTCGACTCATCATCTTCCACCGTTTCTCTATCCCCCACGTCATCTTTGGTCCAAGACAATGGAGAAGTTGTATCGCCAAGTACATTATCGGGTGGTCCAATAATCTACCCTTCTGGGACAGTACACACAACAGGCGATAATCCGTATTTGATCGATGTCCTCCATGCTTCCAAATACGCTTATGTCGGTCAAGATAAATTACTCTCATCGGATGAAGCTGAAGTTGACAAGTCGCTGAATGCGAAGGGAACGAAGGAACCGATATTGAATGGTAGAAAAGCGACCTTGGTGAGCGCATTGCAGACTAGGGATAATGTTAGGGTTGGGTTTGTAGGATCAACGGAGATGATCAAAGATATCTGGTGGGATAAGGAGGTAAAAACTAAGGATGGGAAAAGGTAAGTTCATTTTTGTTCTGAGAACTAGGTGTGACAAAAAATCATTCGATGAGTTGATGAGCTGTCTCACTAATGTCGTATCTATGTTTACCATTACTCTAGCATCAAAACTGGAAATGCAGCATTCATTTCTGACTTCTCAAAGTGGATTTTCCAAGAGACCGGTGTGGTCAAGATCGTAGATTCTACTCATTATAGAAAAGGGGAAACTGAGCCTAGGGAGCTATACACTAAGAAGGACGATATTGTAAGTCAACATTCAATCTCGAACACATCTATTGGCATCCTCTGGAACAACTGCTCAACTTTCCTTCCGTTTCACATATACTGATCTTACGATATCATCTCACTAGACCTACTCCCTCACCCTTGCCAAGCACTACACCACTTCCAACGGGACTTCCGCATGGGAGCCATTCGAAGTCGATGACATCCAATTGGAGTTTACGATGTTAGATCCTCATATTCGAACAGCTCTCAAACAGGATAAATCAGCTGTCGTAGAACAAGGAACGAACTTCAAGGCGAGATTTGACGCACCGGATAGACATGGTGTATTCAAGTTTGTAGTGGAATACTGGAGACCTGGGTAAGTGTTCGAGACCAACCCGTTGTAAAAGAGAGGTCGCTTACTCATACGTCATTTTGTCGATAGTTGGAGTTATATTCGATCTTCCCAGACGGCTTCAGTAGTACCTTTACGACACGACGAATACCCTCGATTCATCGTTGGAGCATGGCCGTATTACATCGCAGCGTGCAGTACTAGTCTGACGTTCTTGGCTTTCTGTGCGTTGTGGGTTAGCTTGGGAGAAGGCGATAAAGATAGGAAGGGAAAGAAGAAGGCTGAGTAAGTGGTGGAGTAGTGGCATCAAGTAGTATAGACTAGAGAATAAACAAAATGCATCTATCATGCACAGGATGACCTCGTATTTCAGATGTAGTGTTACTGCATGTTCATTCGCGTCAAGGACGATGGCATCTTTTGAAATTAGTGGTCTGAACTGACAATATCACAGGTACCGTATGACCATACATGTATTATCCATCACGCAGCTTTGTCGACCCCTATAGTGACTTGGTACTATGTATGCCACAAACATGAAGATTTTAAGGGACAGGTACAATAAATGAAACAAGGTTGTGTCCATCCTTGTGTATACCAATGTACGTTTACGTAGCTGCAGTTCCTTCACTCTCTTATTCCATCAGCTTTTCGTTCATTGTTCGAGTAGCCCGCACATTAGTTTCGCGATACAATCGAATAACATGATGTACTGAACTGAGAAAGTACTGGACAACAGCGATCTTGTACTGCCTAGGTTTCACAACAAGTTGGCTGATGATGATGGTCGTCATCCATCAAATTTCATTGTCCCTATTCCTCGTTGCGTGTTTTGATCGCACAGACCATGCGTTTCACTGTGTAAAACACGAGCTTGACTTGGCATTCACCCTACTGACAAAAAGCAGACACAGAGCAATAAAATCATATAAGGATTGTCCATCATTCAACTTCACTCTCCCCATCTTCCCTTATCCAGTCCATCTCTCACTGCCTCGTTCTTTCATCTATACGAAAACAGATCAACCCATTGGTTGACGTCCATCAGACCTACCACGCTCTTTTACATATTCACATTCACTGCCTCTTGCGTTGCTTCTCTATTGCCATCAACTCACTCCATCTCGTCACTGTCCCGATTCCGAGCCTTTATCACGAAGTGGAACGATTCATCACGATGCTATCTATCATCTCATCATCCAAGTACATCTTACTTTCTTTGCCTCTTATCAACACCGCTCTGGGAGCGACTTATACCTTATCTGTAAGTCTATGCAATTCTTAATGGTTCCAAGTGGAGAGTTGGGCTGATAGTATGTCGGACGCAACGAAGAAATCCTGGCAAGGTAATGATTTCTTCGATGGGTTCACCTGGTGGGAATGGGATGATCCTACTCAAGGAAGAGTCAAGTAGGTGTCTTCTCATCGGGCTAAGATGTTTGCTGATGGTATTTATCATTCGGGATGATAATGATATAGTTATGTAAATCGAGAGACGGCCATTTCGAGGAACCTCTCTTATGGTATGTCCGTCCCCAATCTTTCTCTGCTTGACTTCAAGATATTGACTGATGATGCGATTTATCTGATGTTGACGTAGTCAACGGCGGGAACTTCATCATGAGAGCGGATTCGACCAACGTCGTCAATTCCTCTGCTAGAGGGAGGGATTCAGTGAGGATTCACAGTAAAGATACTTACACCGATGTGAGTGATACTCAAATCTGACTTTATTATGTATCTGATCGACTGATCCTGTCGCTCGGCCTTGTCATAGGGTATCTTGATCATGGATGTCAAACATATGCCTACGGGATGCGGTGCTTGGCCAGGTAAGTTTTGGGTTTTATTCCGAGCTGAGTGATCGAGGCATTCCTTTCGACGAATCACCGCTTCTTTGATCGACACTCTCATACATATTATTCCTTATGGTGTTGCTCGTCGCTCTGGACCTCCTTTCATTCTGGTACTACAGCTCACCTCCACCCCTGCGTTGGAACGTCTACTGACTTCGATACCCCGCAGCATTCTGGACATGTACCAGGGCCGGGACTTGGCCAGCCGGTGGAGAAGTCGATATCATCGAAGGGATATATGGTATAAACCAGCAATATTCCAATAACCTGTTTACTCTTCATTCGGACGCCGGATGTAAGATGCCAGCTACGAATAGAGGATCAGGTACGCCTCTGTTGAGCGATTGTACCGGCGGTGTAGGATGTGGTGTAAGAGATAAGAGCTCGAAGAGTTTCGGTGAGGAATTCAATAAAAATGAAGGTGGAATGTGAGTACTGTTTCTTTTACTCTCACTCACCTCAACCTCTTATATACGCAGAGATTCCACTAATGCCTCTTGGGATTTGTCCAGTTTCGTCATGAGAAGATCAAAGGCTCGAGGATTCTCATTTTGGTTCTGGCCTCATAATTCACCTCAAGCACCTACCGATATTACTTCCGGATCTCAGACTATCATGGAATCACTCTGGTCAACACCCATAGCCAACTTCCCAGCGGATCAATGTGATATCAATAGACATTTCGATGATCATGAGATCATAGTGAGTATATTTCTTGATTTCCCATATATCATCCTTTGTCTCTTATATTCCATCGTACTAAGGGAGCTAATCTACCTTTCGCTCCAGATCAATCTGACCTTCGCGGGAGTCTGGGCAGGTGGAGATGCCCAATGGGCCGCATCAGGCTGTGCCGGCACAGCGGGTTGGACTCCGGACGATTATGTCAAATCGAACCCTCAAGCTTTCACTGATGCTTATTGGGAAATTAGAAGTTTGAAGTGGTATGCCCCAGTTTGTACTGCTGGTGCGAAGAAACGAAGATTGACAGAGGATCAACGGTAGATCATAAGTGCTTGATGCAAACGTTGATGACGAGATGATGGTGCAGTATAAAGAAAGGACTTTTTGGGTATTTTGTATATATATTTGCAGATGGATGTAGCGATATATGCTATGCTTTTTATGCATTATGACTAACATGTATGCAGCTATCCGGATAGCTGGATGGTATAGGATGAGGTCTTTGATTAGCGGGGCCAGTTGAGCATTGTATTGGATTACAAAATCGATTACAAATTCGGATGCCAAGTGTTATTTACATCGCCTCACTTGCGTAGACGTCATCATCCACCAACAACCAGACAACCACTACAACAATACGACCACAGCAGTGCATTGTCATGACATATGAGTAATACCCTATCTTACAATCTATCAGTTGCTTTCGACGTCTGCATCAAGATATAGAAACAGCATGACATCTCCACCCAAGACCACCTCTCCTCCACCCGTCGTACCAGCGACTGCATCCCTGGCGGAACAACATGAACCTCCTCCAGGTCCACCACCTCCAGCATCCGTCGCTACTCAACCCGTACATGCCGATCCAAAAGTCGTTGAATTGCATCAAATGTTCCCGACAGTTGAAATCTCAGTGATCGAGCTCATCCTTGAGACTTCGCAAGGATCTACCGATAGAGCTATCGAACAGTTATTGGGAATGACGGATCCGGAATTTAAGAGCGATGAATTGGGTGGGACAAGGGAGGATGTGAGTTTACTCTCCATGTGAGGTAAGGTCAAACTGTAAAGCTGACTCAATTCCTTTTCTTTGGATCGGCTTGGATAGGCTCAAGTGGATCTTGATGCACAATTCGCTCGATCACTCCAGATGGCAGATGAAGAATCGTATAGACAACAACAAGCGGAATTTCATTCTCGTGTCAACTCAGGTAACAACCCTCCCCCAGCCGGTGGATTACCTTACCAACCTAGAATTAGACGAGGTCAAAGACAACCAGCTCAAGCTCAACCGTATAGCGAACAGGACTTGTTTTACCAGAACCGCGATCAAGGGTTAGATGATAGATATGGACAACAACAACAGAGAGATGGGAATGAAGGTCAGAACCCTCCGGGGATGTTGGCTTTTGAAGAAAAGGTGGAGAAGTTTGCAGAGGGTGAGTCAGAGTCCAACAAAGGAATCAGCCTGATAACACCCTGCTGCATCCGCTCGCCAAATGATCCTGATTTACCAAGATTATCGAGCATGACCTTTGCAACTGTATGCAAGAGCTGATCCTCTGATTGCTGTTTAGCCGGTAAACAGACCCTCAACTCCCTATTCTCACGAGCCAAAGCGAAGTACTCTGAATTCCAAGCTCAACAAGCTCAAAATAGAACCAACCAAGGATCAAGTGGGAGTGGATACGTCCCTGAGAACCTCTCGCCGAGCGGTGATAGGTATACTAGACCTCCTGGAATTGGAGGTAATAGAGGTGGAGAACAGAATAGGAATTTAGCAGGTGGAGGAGGAGGTGGCGGACTGTGGGATAGTAGATCGTGAGTTGGAATATCCCTACGGTCTTTCTTGCTCTGTCGCTAAACTTATTTCCTGGACGTTGGTCCTTTGTAGACCTAGTCTGAGATCGGAATCAATCTCATCTCAAAGTACTTTCGATGCTCCTCCTCAATCTCAGGCCCAGGTTCCTCTGAGACAAAGCTCAAATAGGTGGCAACCTTCTGATGCCTACGGTGAGCACTCACTTATCGTCATTGGCTACCATGAAGGGGTACATGAAAACCGCAGTTGATCAATCTGTCGTATTTAGATGATCCCCTGCCACCAGCTAGGACAATGAGCGGAAACAGGATTGAAATTACCAGTGGGAGAAGTACGAATAGTGGAGTTGGTAGTCCTGAAAAGCAAATTGGCAAGATCGACCCTGGTATGTATTCACCATCAGTCGCTGGTCTGGCCAGAGAAGTACTGGCTAATTTGTGATCACTAATGGTGGTTGTAGCTAAACTCGGAATCTTACCTAAGAAACGAGTTGATCTCTTGTCGACTTCACCATCATCATCTACCAATACCGGTACCAATGTATTGTCAAAGAAGGACAACGACGATGAAGATGATCCAAATCCTTCATTACCCAACGCTCCCGAATCTTTAGTATCCAAGATCCCACCTACTCCACCAGCAGGTGATGATAGGTATAGATTGGAAGATAGTGATGATGAATTGGAATACACTAAGTGAGTATCCCGGCCTACATGAGCAATCACAAGAAGGAGGGGACGCTGATGAAGGAACACGTGTGCCAGGAATCCATTTGATGAGAAGTAACGTATGTGGCAAAGCCGTGTGAAGGTATGGTGTGAGATAGAGTAATTATACATATGTGAGGATTTATGGTTCATGAATGAATTATGGGATCTTATGATACAGCGTCTGTCTTGAAGTTTTGACCCAACAAAGATGTTCCGGTTCCTCCCCTCTACAGTACTGGAGAATCGCATAGAGACCGCTGGAGCATGAGCGAAAATGACGATCTATGCCGTTCTGAAAAAGCACGATTTACGTAAACCGAACACTGGCCACGTGTATGTGACACGGGGTAAGGCTGCGGGGTAAGGTCCGAGCGAATGTCGTTGAGAAAAAGGGGGTTGACAACGAGAATGAGAATGAGGTATCCTGTGGTATGAAATGATGTGGACCATCTACCATCTGAATGGAGTGGACTGAACATCATCACCTCTTCACTTCCTTCTCATCTCTCTCTCCGTCCTTGTCTCTGCTCACTACGTATAATAACGACTAGACATCAGACGGCGATAACTTCATCATCTCTACAACAAAAAGCACAAAAGTCTCAGTGCGACCTCGTCCTCGTTCTCATACTCAGGCACCTCGGTCACGAGTAGGCAGTGCATCCCACCTCACTCTCACTAGGTCACTACGCATACACGATATATCATCCCACATCTTTATCATCTTATAGTATATAATTGATCAATCATACCTCCTGGTAGAACTGCCCACAGTGAGTAGTCATACCCATCCTACCTCTCTCATTCGGTCGACCGACGTTTACGGAACAAGGTTGTCCATCATTCCTTTGGTAGCTTTCACTGACCACGACCTTCCACGCAGATCACCCATACACATATATATATACCAGATCTATCACTCTCTTGCATTCTTTCACCTTGCATCTATTCACACTCAAAGGACTGTTTTAGCTGTATTCATCAACCCGACGACCAAGTCTGGATCTTAGCTTGACGACAAGGGTCATTCTCATTCATCTCTCTTACCGAGTGAGTCAAGTTGAATGTTTCATACGTTATTTCTACTTCAACACCAAACCTCACATCGTTCATACCATACATATAGCTTCTTTGATTCTTTCTGTTTATTGTTGTTTTGCTATAGCATAGCACTGCGTAGCTGACAGTACAACCTTTCATTTTGGTCAGATATTGTAGATTGCCTAGGATTGACCTCCACTTCATCACTTCAGTACTTTCAATCCTTTCACTTGACTGTCACTCAACGATCCTTGCCCTACTCCGTCGCTATCACTCGGTCACTCGCATCATTCAGAATCACTGTATAAGTACTCAGCGTCAATCCGACCATCACAGCCGTTGACTGCTTGTGCGACAGAATGTCATCTACCAACCTCAGTCCGGACAAGATCACGGGGTTCAGGAATAGGGAAGGTAGAACTCCACCTCCTGCGCCTAGTGCTGCCTATGCTAGACGGTGAGTCCTCATCTTCATTCTCAGGACATCGCTTCAACTACTTCTTCGGTCTCTAAGAAGTTTCTGGACTGCCTTCCCTCCAGTTCACATGCCTTGCAGATATCATTCCCCTCTTTCAGCGACGTATCTCCTTGAATTGCTTGTGCACCCATGCTGATTGATCTATTGCAGAGCCCGAGAAATCATCGAAGATGAAGCTGGAGTATCAGGCCTGCGTCCTGTCGCCGCCATAACATCGGAGGAAGAACAAGTTGCTGCGGTCGACAATGGAGTGGCTTCTGGGTATAGGAGGGCAAGGGCGGGGTGAGTCCAGATAGATCTCGTTCCCTCCACTAAGCATTTCGTCTAACCTGGGTTATATCTTCAGAACCATGCCTTCCAACCTACAAGAAGCTGCTCAAAGGTATACAGGTCCCTCCGACGAACCCACTCCCACCACAGCGACCTCCACAGCGTCTTCCAGCGCAGCAACCTACACCCGTACTTCTGCTCTATCCCCTGCGTATCCTCGGACGACCGCTCGACCAAGTTTGCGGCACGCTGCATCGTCCGCTGCCAACCTCGAATCTTCCTCTGCGTCAAATCGTCTACGCTCAGGTTCACTCACCTTACCTGGCACAGGTTTAGGTGATGCGTTTGGGCACGGACCGTTTAGTAACGCATGGCTTGCCAACCCTGGTCTAACTGCTTCAAGTACACCTGCACGTTCACCTCTGGGTCACCCTCTTCAAGCCAACGAAGAAGAGCTCTCCTCCTATACCTCAACGACAGATTCCGCTGCATCTTACCCTACCGACGACCTCAATTCTACGCTTGACTACCTCGGTTTAGCAGATGTATGCGATGCGATGCATCTAGCGCCTGCTTCAATGGTGGAACTTCGAAACCAGGCTCAACGTGCTATTCATAACTCGGGTCCTGCGAGCAGACTACGTGCTAGTACCGTCTCTAATTTTGCTCGGCCTTTCAGACCGTCCGTGACCAACGGCAACCTCTTCAACGGAAACAATGGTTACGAAGGTAGAAACGATGACGAAGAAGCGCTTGCTAGAGCTATCGACAATCTGGGAATGTATGATCAGAACGGGTATCCCGTATCAAACTCTCAGCTTGGTAATTTATATACCTCGTCAGGTCTATATACAAGCAAAGAATTGGCTAGGCCCAGGGCGACTACCATTGGAGCGCTGGACCATCCAGTCAGGAAACCTATGACGAGAGGCAATAGCTATTTAGCTTCAATCCCTCAATCGCCCATCCACGCCGAACACCTAAGTTCACCTTATGGCTATCCAAATCAGATAAACAGCAAATCAAGAGATTCAAGCAGAGGTCCAAGATTATCAATATCATCACACACCTCCCGAACTGGAACACCCGATGTGGACAAAGGTACCTCAACACCTCAAGTCCCAACTAGAAGTTTATGGATTGGTAATCTAGATGTCAACGCTACTAGTGATGCATTATTACATGTATTTGCTCCATATGGTGCCATAGAAAGTGTCAGGATGCTTCCTGAAAAGGTAAGTATACTTTCTCTTTGCCTGATGGGATTGTGATTGGTGCTGATTTTGAGTTTGTTCTTTGGTAGACTTGTGCATTCGTGAACTTCATGGAGAAGACAGATGCGATCCGAGCCAGGGATGATGTGTTAAACCGAATGGGAGGACATGTCTCAGCGTTATCGGAAACTGCACCAGTCAGGATCGGTTTCGGTAAAATCGATTCCGCTCCCAACGGACCATCCGTGAACACCACAGCGACTACTGCAGCTCCGCCACCGCCGAACTTGGTGTTCACCGCTGGAGGACCTGCACCCGCTCCTGTACCCCTGCCTGGACAACCTGCTACTGTCACTACCCCGGCCATCACTGTACCAGCACCTACCAGTACTACCGTATCCGCGGATAGTCCCGATACGAAGGATGGAGATCAAAGTGCGTTGCCCACTAGAGCTCTTTGGATCGGTAGTATACCTGGCACCACCAGTCCAAGTACACTTTTGCAAATCTTCTCGCCTTTCGGCCCAGTCGAGTCGGCTAGAGTGTTGATGAACAAGGTGAGTCCTGATTGGTGTCGTTTAGAGTTCAGTGTGCTCATGAATCGGAACAACATAGTGCTGTGGGTTTGTCAATTTCGAACGATTGGACTCAGCAGTCTCCGCTCGAAATGCGTTGAACGGCCGAGATATACTCGGAAGCGATGTTGGAGCTATACGAATCGGATTCGCTCGAGTACCTACCAAGTCGCCTACATTGGGCGGACCAGAAGACGACATCTCGTCACCTGGTAAACTTGGCGATGCTCTCAATACAGTTCAGGGCGCTGCGTCTGTATCGACCGAACAGCAAATGTCAGCTGAAGGTGGTGGATTGGAGAATTACCGAAGTCAGTTGATCCTAGATTTGGTTAAACAAGGTGTCCATGAACAGGTTCTGGAGAAGGGACTAGATCATGATGGTGTAGTAAGTGATCAGCAGATGATCATGCAGGTGTTCAGTAAGGAAGCGGAGGAGGATCGAGATGTGAAAGCTGCTGCTGGTAAGCTGGCTAGCCGTTACCGGAGAGACTAGGATTAACCACGTTATGATAGAATCCCGTCCACCGGTCACTTATTACACTGCTATTCCACTTGTTGGTGACAGGGCATCGAGAAGACCCGATAATTCTAGACTTAAAGACATCAGGAAACTGCTTGATGTTGGTCAATGTACTCAAGAGGAGGTGGATTCCATCGTACATGAACTGATGGAAGACTGCGCTGAAGTGAGTGTTTTCCAACATCTTGCTGAATTAGCATTTGATGCTGATAAAAAAACTTGATCAGCTCGCAAGCGATTACATCGGTAATACAATCGTTCAGAAATTGTTTGAACGAAGTCAACAACCATTAAGATTGGCCATGCTGGAACGTATCGCCCCGCACTTGGCTACCATTGGTATACATAAGAATGGTACTTGGGCTGCCCAGAAGATCATCGAGTGCGCTGTCACTCACGAGGAGCGAACGATGATCATCGACCATCTCAGGCCTTTCGCTCCGCCTTTGATATGTGACAGTCTCGGTAATTACGTTTGCGCTGGAACTCTCAAGTTCGGTCCGCCATGGAACGACTATGTGTTCGATGCTATGATCGATAGATTATGGGATATCGCTCAGAACAGATTTGGTGCTAGGTGCATGAGAACTTGCTTGGAGAGTAACAGTACTAGCTTGTATCAGAAGGTTAGCTCAGCTGTGTTTTGCATGAGAATCCAGGAGCTAATTACGTGACATGATCACCACGTAGAAACGTATCTCAACCGGAATCATCCTGAACTCAATTCCCCTTGCAACCAACCCCAACGGAGCATTGCTTCTCACGTGGCTCGTAGATTCCTCGAACCTCCCTGGAAGATATGGTCTGTTGGCAAATCGATTCGTATCGCACATCGCTCATTTGTGTACCCACAAACTGGCTTCTTTGACTGTTCTCCGAGGTGGGTAGAGTGCCTGATGAGCCGTAGTCTTATTTTCTGGAGGCGCTAGGTTGCTGACACGTCACTTTGAACTAGTTATCACCCAAACCACTGAGCCTGCCGCAGCTAACAATCTCCTCCAAGCAATCTTCACCTCCAACAAGGATGAAACGCTCAGCGAAATCTTGGGCGATGCGAATAACGGATCTCAAGTAATCGGAAAGATACTAGCTATCAATACCATCCCGCAAGAACAGAAAACCCAGATGGTTGAGACCGTCAGAAGGGTATTACCGAATATCAAAGCATCAAACACACCACCATATCGATTATTGCTTGAAGCTGTTGGCTTACCGGTCCCAGCTGGATATATCAACAATAACTCTTCTTCGTCTTTTGGAAGATCTCACCATCATCACCACCAACATCAGCAGCAACAAGTCCAGATCCCACAGGGATGGGGTATGCAACCCCAACAATCCTTCGGACAAGCTTTCTACGGCGGTGCAGGAGGTGCTGACGGATACCAACAACCTCCGTATGGAATGAACAACCTATCACCATTGTTGATACCTCAAAACATGCCTTTAGGTCAATCGATGAGGAATCCAAGTTCCCCAAACTCCACCCCAAACGCGAACAAATCACCTAGAACACCTATGGCTAGATTCAGTAATGGTCCAATGGGGATGGGTATGGCAGGGAGGATGAGCCCTGGTAGTATGATGAGTCCAGGTTCTGACCCTTTCAATCCTGTGAGTAAATCAGTCTCCTATCGCAGATTGCTCTGCTAACACGACAGGTATTTGATAGTTCGCATCTCCCTCGATTGACCTTCCTGGTGCTCAACATGCTTCTATGCGATTAGGATCCGCGCTGTCCCAACCACCCGTCACGTTTGGCTCTCAGCCTGATATCGGTGGATTAGGAATCTTGGGTCAACAAGGTTCAGATGGTGGTAATGGAGTTTATTACGGCCAAAATGTTGTGAGTGGCGATATCTATGTACCAAAAAGGTATGGGCTGATGTGTGATGCTATCTTAGGGTCGACCGATGTATGGACAAGCAGCAGGATACCAATAATTCACGAAGTATAATCATATCTTCCAACAACAAGAGCACCAAAAAGTAAAATATTTTTACGAAACTAAAACGAATATATAAAGATAAATCGGACGAAGCAAAAATAAAACCATTATATTGTGTATCAAAACCTCATTTACCCCTTTTTCTCATCATATGTGAATACAATAAATATCCATAGAAGTAAACCATAAAGAAATAAAGAATGATGGGAATGCTCGCCTGGTGCGATTTCATGAATATAGAACCTGGAAAATGAATTCATTGATACCGTAAACGAAATGAAATGCACCATTGCACCATTGTCCGAATGTACAGTGCAATTGCCCATCGGAGGATGATACAGTGCAAACGAAATCTTTGAAGATCGACCATATTGCAATATGCCCGATTACTCATGTGCACATATATAACATATATATGTGTGTGGATCTATATGCATCTATCGATTCTACATTCTACATCGGTATAAGATGTTTCTTTGTTTTTTTGTACCCTCACTCTTCCTCACCGAAATGAGTAGCGCAATAAGGTGACTTTTGTCTCACTGTTTTTCCTTTTTTGTACAAGTAAAAAGGGATCGGTACCATACCTATTGATAACATGGCCAAGAGGAATAGAGCCCATTGGTTGCCCATTCCTACGAACATCTGTCTGGCGACTAATCACGAGACAAAGAACATGTCAAGTCAGTTAGCATTACTGATGAAAAGCAGTTTGTGTAGAGTAGGACCTACATAATGGGAAGATGGCACCGACCTATCATGAGTAGATCAGCAGGTATACTTCACTGTGCAGTACATAGTACATTGGTCGACTGAATTGCACTCACGATATTCCTTACGAACACCACACCGCCCAGGGCAGAAGCTGAATAACGCCCGTACCCGTCTACTACGTAGTTGAGAATAGCAGCAAGGATGACATAACTACACAAGGAGGAGGACAATCAGTATCACACCAGACACTTCACTGTGATATAGACGAGGAAAAACTTACAAGCCAAATCCAAATAGGGTAAAACCAATCAATGGCGCTATCCATGGTAGATAACTGTAACTTGTCCAAGCGGCAATCATTAACCCGATGGGACAAAAGGGAGTACACCATAATGCTGACCACCATCTTGATTCAGGATCGGAAAATCCTTTAATACTGCTCGCCTGGAGATACTTTCTGTTCTGAATTGGAGTTAGGGCGAAACCCATTACAGAGCCTAGGACGTAAGCTAGGAAAGTCAGGTTGACAGTACCGGAGCTATCATATATCACATGGATAGGTTAGTTTCCATTGGCATGACAACATGTTGAATTTGTTGATTTCCTGACTTACTGGGTCCAACCATGTCCTCCATTACCTGAACCAAATACCAAAGGGAAAGCCTCATTCGACAAGAAGATCATCCCAAATACGAACCCATTTATACCCGCACACAGGTATGTGATCGGCTCGGTAAACAAGAACTTGAACGGTCGGAAAATCGTAACTGTATATAAATGTTTGGGATCTTTCTTGACGAGCTCATGTTCGCCGTACATCTCTAATCCTGTTTGTTGTCTAAGGACGCGAGTTTTGCGAGAGAGGATTATGGTATCTCGAGTTTCGGGCAGGAAGAAGAAGATTATGAAGATGAATGCACCGAATATGATCAACTGGAAAAATATGAAGATCGTCATTAGCAATGGTTTGAGGTATAACCAGGAACTTTGATTGTTTAGGTATTGTACTCACATAGGTCCAAAATAACCATCTCCATCCTTTTTCCTGAGCTAGATAACCTGAGAGGGCGTTTCCCAGAGGGGGTCTAGAGGAAGACGGACGACGGGACCGATGATCAGTGATTTGCGACTATCTTGCGACATTGAGCGAAACATACCCATCCGCACTGCTCAAAGCGTATATGGCAACTGCCATCCCACCTTCGTCTATACCGAACAGGTCATGAACTACTCCACCGGTATTGGCGAGGGGAGTACTGTTCATCCATTCAGCCGGCTATACTCACCGCATCCGGGCTGGACGGACTCGAGTCCACTCACCTTCCAGCGAAGCCTTGGATGAATCGGCATACTAACACGGTCGCCAAGTTCTTAGCTAGGGCGAGCTATAGTATTGGTCAAGAATACTTGAATTAGCTTCTTGTTTATACCGCTGACAGCTTATCGATTGTGACTTTACTCACAGGAATTTGGAATATAGTGAATATAGTCCAGGATACTAGATAAACAGGTCTTCTACCCCAATACTCGCTTAGGGGAGCTAAGAACATCGGTCCTGTAAATGGTAGATCACCAGAGACATCAGCACAACTCATAGGCATAGGATGTCTACTATAGATCCATGTATGTTCCTAGTTAGAGACGTTGGGAGATGGATACTCACCGAAAGCGAAGCCAAGCTACATATGTGCAAGAAATGATAGGTCAGCTCAGATCAAGTTCTGTTAGATCCTCTTCAGTGATCCACTCACGATATACAAACTGAGACCTAATGTTCCGAGCTCCGAACCGAATCCTAACTCCTCCTGCATCTGTTCTACCCCCGTCGAATATCCCGATACGCATAAGCAGACCTAATCCAAAGGTCCAAATTGAGATAAATCAGCTCGTTATGGTATAAACCATAATTGGATTGGGTAAGAACAGTAGTAGTACAAGTTTCAACTGAAATCTCACAAACTCACAAGGTTATTCAAAAGAGATGCCAATCCAACCAAAGCGTATCTTTTCCAATTCATCCAATTCCTAGGACTCGAAGGATCAGAAGATAAACTCTTAATTAACAAATTCCCTTTGGCATCTTTCTTCCATATATAAGCGTGATTATCTTGTAAGATCTGACGAGTCTCTTGATTTATCCCCAATTCATCGTAGAGTTGAATGTTCGCTTTTGATTTGGATCGAATGAGGTTCGGGGTATCGATATGATCTGAAGTAGGAGCGAGAGCTTTTGATTGTTTTTCTGAAGTAGTAACATTACCATGATTGTTGAACATTTTCTGAAGAATATCTGTCTGACCGGTTGACCGGTTGACCAATTCCGATTCAGCTTGGACGGTTTCTTGGCTGTTTATTGATTTGTTATACCAATGGTCAGACCCAGCTGCTGATCAAGAGAACTCTGTAAGTTTGGTGAAAGAGATAAATAAATACCAAGTGAAGTTCGATATCTCCTTTTGACCACTTAGAACGAATATATTCATTCCATTATACATTTTACACATGAGAGATCCGTATCCCCCTCCACATGAATCCTCATGTGGTCCCCCTAATTCAAGGCAATAAAGCCCCAATCGATACTGCTTAATTAGTAAGGTATCATGACTATTCATGACGATAAAAGGAAAGAACCTTCGGTGACGTACCCGGAGAAGAGAAGTTAACAGTAGAAGCGGTTGAGTCTGTTTTTAGAATCAATCATTCGCTTTCGTCGGCGGATTACGGAATTTCTGCCGGCGATCGGGGAATTGGTGTATTTCAAGAGATAACAACAACATGTGAGCATTATTGCATGCCTCGTCTCGAGCAAGTTTTGAAACCTGGATCGAAATGCATAGACATTCCATCTCCATCACACCCTTACACTGCCTACTCATCTTGTCTTGAAACCATGTAAAAAAAAGGGTGGAGATATAAGGAATACCTGATCAAACAATGAATAAGAGCAAAAGTTAAAGGAAAGAAAAAAAATCTATTGATCTGATGATCTAGAGGCACCATCCGCGCGTCTGACCTGTGAATGAGATATGTAAAGGGGAAAATGCTATCTATACTGATTGTCGTGCTGGATCGTTATTTCAACGTCGCACATGATAAGTGATGGATGAGAAGATGCAAATATATGATGAACCAGAAAGGGAAAGAAGATGGAATAGAAACCTTGAGAAGCAAAATTTTATACAAATTGAGGCTGCCCTCTCGAGGACAAGCCCATGGTACACGGTGTAATCGAAGTGAAATTCAATGTTCAGCGTGATTGGTATAAAGGAGAATCACAAGTCGCGATATTCCCCTTTCTATGATGTGTAGATTGCAAATTTCAGATAATGTTGATAATAATGGTGATAAGTAGAAAAGTATACATGAAATGAGGTTGATGTTATTACCAAAAGGATGCGAGGTGATTTTTATGGATGTGGAAATATGAAAGAAGAGAATGATAAAAACTGATTTAAGAACCATAAAAGTGTGGAATTAGCGATTCATCGCCAGAAGTATCGATCGGCGTATCAGATACTGGCGTTCCGGAGAAAGCGGTGACGAGAGGGACTGCCTGGCTTTACTGGCCAAAGTTGAAACCACCTTGAGGAGCGGCAACTATGATGACAAATCAGTTAGATAAGTTGTTACAGAATCGAACAAAGCTCAGTATAGCAATCACTCACCATCAGATTGGAAGGCATATTGACCTGAAGCGTCGACAGCTGGTGCAGCAGCATCGGCTTCTTCCTCATCTTCGTCGGGGAAGAATTCTATCGTAGATCACAAACATCAGCACCAAAGCTAATCTCTATCTATGTTATCGTAGTGATGACTCACTATCCATGATGTAGAAACATTTCTTGTAGATTTCCAAGTTCTCGTGATGTTGCAAGTTGTGGATGTTAACCATACCACCCGCTTCTTCGATGTACTGAGCGTACTTGTTGACTCCACCTGGACCTTGAGCTTCTTTGTCGACATCACCAACTTTCAAGATGTTCTCGAGACCGTCAAGGGCAACTTGGATTATCTTGTTGTCCATCGAAGTGAGGAGATCACACATAGGTTTGATACACCCTTGTGAGACGAGGTATCGAATTTGGTTAGGTTCTTGAAGACCACCTGAGGTCGCGTTGGAGATGGCCCAACAGGCTTCTTTCTTGGTCTTGAAATCAGCGTTAGCAAGGATGTTGACAAGGGGAGGGACAAGGTTGCTGAAAGGCAGAAATGACATCAGCTCAAACTCTCCTATCGTAACCGAGCAGCAGACTCACGCATCAATGATAGCTTGGATCTGCATGGGCGAACCAGCAGTGATGTTTGAGATAGTCCAACAAGCTTCCTTCCTGATGCCTTCTTTGGGAGATGAGAGTAAGCTGAGAAGAGCGGGAAGAGCACCCGATGAGATGACAACTTGAGTTTGGAGGTCGTCACCGGTAACGATGTTTCCTACAGATCGAAGAGCGGGGGTTTGGACAGCAGTGGAAGGGTGCCTATTACATATTGTCAGCTTTATGCAATGGACGATCATGAATTGGTCTTACATGAGCAAGTCCACCAATCGTCTACAGACACCACTCTCGATAACAGCTTGAATTTTGTCGTTTGTGCCGTCAGAAAGGTAGGAGATAGCCCAACAAGCATCGATGAGGACTTCATCGTCAAGGGAGTAGATGAGCTTGGTGAGGACGGTAAGAGCGGGCGAGATCTACAACAGCATGTTAGTTTCAGCCTACCAAGATGTGCGATGACCCACCAATTCCCATTCTGGTTGAGGGTTCTTTCCTCTACAGAAGTTGCTCAATGTCCAAGTAGCGTTTCTGAGCATTGATAACTTGTGGTTCTCGTTGAGAAGGACAAGGAGAGGTTGGAGAGCGCCTTGGCCGAGGACGTGATCTCGACATTTGGGTGAGTCACCAGCGATGTTACCGAGAGCCCAGACACTGTATAGTTTGTTGTCAGTATTGGCTCTACAACTCATGAAAAATAGTTGACGATTGACGAGACACTCACGCCTGCTCTCGAACGTCGAGCACGCTGGAAGAGAGGAGGCGGATGAAGTATGGTACAGCGCCAGCTTGGATAACGACTTGTGTGTGCTCAGAAGTTCCGGAAGCGATGTCTGATCGGGAGATGGGATGTTAGCATTCAGATGGTCATGCGATCATGTCAGATGAGGAGATGCAACTCACTGGTCAAAGCCCAAGCGGCCTCAAACTGTTGCAGAGGAAAAAACATCATTTAGCTGATGAGATATCGAGGTCAATAGGAGGTGGATTGACTCACTTGGATCATTGTGTTGTTGCTAGACAAGAACTCTACAAATCGAGGTACTACACCACATTGGATCACTCTGTCTATAGGTGGGTTTTTCTCCTTTGACAAAAGCCTGCGTCATGTCATATCAGCTCCAGTACTCTGTGATTCAATCATATTATATAGAGAAAGACTCACTTTCTGAATTTGGTGGTAGCATCCAACTGAGCTTCTTGATCATCGCTGTAAACAGCTTGAAGCATTCCAGGGAGGGTATCAGCGAGGGAGCCAACATCTACACCTGTCTCATCATCCGATTCGATACCATCATCAGCTGAGATCGGTTGCAAGTTACGTCTCTTGGCGATGGATTCTTCTCTCTAAGTGTTATTACGGCGTTAGATCAGCGTCACGCGAGTCCAGAGGAAAAAAACGAGAGAACACACTTTTTGACGTCGGATTTCTACTTGTTGTTCCTCTCTTCTTCGTCGAAGCTATACATCATATACGTATTAGCATTCGTCCTTGATCCATACATGGAAAAGGGAGGGGTATTGATGTGGAAAGGCTGTCAGAAAGTTGGGTGGCCAAATGACCAACGAAAGAGGGAAAGGGGAAAATTTACCTCTTGAGCAGAGAAAGAGGACTTTCCCTTGAAGTTGTTCCTTCTATGATCGAGATTACGAGCTTCCATGTTGATGTGAGGAGTGTCGATTAGACTTTTTGGAGGGATGAAGAGTGTGCGGTAGGGTTAGAGAGAGAGTGTGAGTGGTGGATGTCAGTCGATGTTATGTTGTTTGAAGAGAGTCAATGCATTTCACTTCATCTCCAGCCAAAAGTCGCGACTACTACCATATGAAAAACACCACACACACAACCATAACGGGGAGGATCATATAAATACCCAGACTTACGTAACACGAACACCCGAAGACGTCACTCCAGTCCAGGTTACTCGCTACCCAAGCCTACACCAGATAATCATGGAGAAACAAAACACCACGTAGGATGCTTGTCGACAAGAGCATATGTCTATAGCTCAACTAGTACAGTAGAATCAGTGGAAATGGGCGAATCATCAAGACGAGATCGATCAAGATCCCGCTCACCATCTCGAAAACATCGTGAACGGGATCGCAAGGACAAAAACCGAGAGAGCAGAGATCGATCACCGTCTTCGAAGCATCACTATCATCATAGATCGTCCAAACATCACGAAGATGAAGATAGACACAGGAAGCATAAAAAGGACAGAAGGGATAGGGACGAGACTGAGGAAGAGAGGAATGAGAGGAAGAGGCTGAAGAAGAAAAAGAGCAAGGTGGATGAAAAAGGATTGGAAATTGTTGATGATGATTATGATGAGTCGATGTGGGTAGAAAAGGGGATTGATGGAACGGTGGGTTCAGCCATTCCTGCAATTTCGTATGGAAGAATGTAGCTCATCATGTTGTCCAATATGTAGGAAGCCACATCAAATATACCTACTTCCGATTCACTGGCACTCCAATCCAACCCTTCCAACCCTCCTCCAAAGGTGCCTTTACCCCCGTCGACTTCCAGCGGATCTCAGGCTAGAGAGAGAGAGTCATGGATGCTGGAGCCTCTGGATGGCACCTCAGCGACTGTACCTGCTCCAACAAGAGATATACCGAGAAGTGCAGGAAGTAGGGGAGGCATGACAGAAGGCTATGGGGATGAGACCGTGTCAAATAGGAATTTGGGAGGAGGGATGGATTTCTTCGAAGGACTGGGAACGGTCCATGAGAGGAAAGATCCAAAAGCTGATTTACCTGATCCGTCAAAAGTGAGCTAGAGGATTGAGGAGCCCAGCCTGGCTGTCACATAGCTAATAGAGATTATAGCTGGTCGTCGACAAGCGATTTGAGCTGAATACACAGTTGCTGGAAGGTAAAAATATCGATGATTATGAGACTATTGGTGAGTCACATCTTGGCTGGTAAAAGTGCCCTTTTTTAATATTCCATCTGATTGATCCTTTTTTACCTCGCAGAAAAGAAAATCACCCCTGGTGGACCGGGATACCAGTGGAGGATGATGAAGTTGAAGCGACTGTATGAACAAGCGGAGGAACAGTGAGCATCGTCTCAAAGCATCATGCATCCATGTGCATCACTAATTGTGACACGCAGGAATCGAGAAGTTGAAGATGTCGCTTTAGAGCGATATGGTAATCTTGAAGATTTCCAAGCCGCCCTCGAAGAACGACGCATATTAGACGAGAAAGAGGCAAGACGTAGATCCCGAAGGGGTCAACCTGGTTCAGATGGATTTTCAACGCCTGGAGGAGGATCTTCAGGATTTCGTACACCTGATACAACCAATCGGAGATTCATGTTCACGAACCCATCAGGTGGAGAGGAGCTCGGATCAAGTAGACCAAGTTCAAGAAGTGGATTCAGACGTCCACAAGGTCAAGGTGAAGAGAATGATTTCCAGACCCCCTCTGGATCCGGAGGAGGAAGAATCGATGAATTACGTAGAAGGGAGAGTGGTACGAATGTCAATGTCACTCCCGGAGGTAAAGAGAGGGCAATCGGATTCACAAGTCAACAGCCTAAAGTATCGACGCCAATTCCAAGTGTGTTCACTCCTACTTCCTTGACCCGATCTGCTTCAGGATACCCTTTCAATTCTACCGCCGAGGGAGGGGGCGGTGCGGTGGAAAATCCTGATCCTACTTCATCCAAACCGCCTTTGACGACCGAACAGTTAAATAAACTACAAGCGAGAGTCATCAGAGCTAAACTGATGGATGAACCCAATGCGGTGTCACTAGAAGAAGAATACGAGAGGGAAAGAACGAAATCTGAACGGGCAAAAGAGAATGGCGGAGCGGGATTATGGCAAGGCTCGACTGATCCTAGTGGATTACAAGGTCAGTTCGGAAGGACGGACGGTAAAGGGAATCAAGTTGAGGTGCAGATGTTGCCGACACTGGACGGGAGAGGTAAATTGTATGATGTTGGATTGGGCGCTTCGGATGAAGGGGAATTGCGGCCTGGTAATAGGAGAAAGAAGGTTGAAAAGGTAGGTTTATTCACTGGTCATCAGATCGTTGCGGTGTATGTGTATGAACAAGGATGAGAGCTAATGGGTCGACTTGTTCAGTTCGAGACTAGAGATAGGGAAGGGAACGTCCTTCGGTACAATGCAGATGATGATACCCAATCTCTGGGTGAATTAGTGAGACAAGAAAAATTCGGTGCTGGATCAAGTGATCAGAAGAATATGGATGCGGAGATGGCAGCTGCTATCACTAGAGATGCCAAATTTGAGGTGAGCAAGTCATCCCACGATTGGTCGGTCGTCAGGTGCCAAGCTGATGTGCAAATACCACAGTCTGATGTTGACTATATGGACGATAATGTTGATAAACTTGCAAGGAGGAAGATGAAGAGTGATGCGATGAAACGGGCATTCGCAATCAATGGTGGGTACAATCAGCTATGGGAAACGAGCAACTCGTATGTCATACAATCAAGCTGACTTCTTCTTGAAATCTTAGATTACGCTAGAACGAAGAAAGCTCTTGACAGTTGTTCATTCTGCTATCAAGATGATCGAAATCCCCTGGCAGCGATCGTCGCTCTAGGTACTCGAACGTACATGTGTTGCACGCAATTCGAAGAACTCGTTCCTGGACATTGTCTGATCGTACCTATACAGCATCATCTAAGTATGTTGGAGATGGATGATGATGATTGGGAAGAAGTCAGGGTGAGTGAACCGTACCATTGTGTACGTTGATGATGGCTAATTGTTGTTGTGTGTTTTGATCTTCGTGTATATAGAATTTCATGAAATGTCTGATGCGTATGCACGCTCAAACGAACCACGGAGTGATCTTCTTCGAAACGGTCTTATCATTCAAATATCAAAAACACACTTATATCGAAGCTATCCCAGTCCCTTATGAAACTTTCCAAGATTTACCTGCCTACTTTAGAGAATCGATAATGGCCTCTGAAGGAGAATGGACACAACATAAGAAAATTATTGATTTTTCAACTAGACCGGGTGGATTTAGGAGGATGATGGTTCCCAACTTGCCTTATTTCATGTGTCAATGGGATTACAAGGGTGAAAAGGGGTATGGACATGTGATTGAGGGTGTATCGGATAGTGGGACAGGTGCGGGTAAAGCGGAAGGTGAAGATAAAGAGGGGGATGTAGGTGGTGCAGGGGGTAAAGAAGATGAATTTCCAAGGTGAGTTGATTAGGCCTGTAGTAGTTGACAGTGGTAATCAAGCCCAACACAACCGTTGTATCCTTCTTACCTTGTATCCTTATGCTTGTTTCCCCTTGGATTATGACGCTGATATACCCTTGTTCTTGTAGATACTTTGCAGCGGAAGTTATAGGTAATGTGTTAGGTTTGGAACCTCGTAAATGGAGGAAACCACGTAAGATAGATTATAATTTGAATAAAGATCGAGCTAGAAAATTAGGAGAAAAGTTCCAACCTTTTAATTGGACTGTTGGACAAGGCGTCTAGTTTAAGGACCCTGTATGATCACATATCACATATTAAAAATGCCATGCATAAGATGAATTTTGTGTCAATCCTGTTCACATCCCAATGAACCAACTTTCCACCACTTGAGCTACGCTCCTTCCTGCACCAGGAGCCATACAAGAGTACTCATCTTTCATACCGTGAGCGACGAAGACCGCTCGATAATGAAGCCATATAGCTAATACTATACCAGCATGCCACCACTACGCAACATCAATCAGTTTTAGTAATGAGACATGAACGAATACATTGTAAGACCTAACTCACCTGATGAGACATCCCCCATCTATCGAATTTACCTGGCCAATTACATTCTGGATAATGCATGGCGTAGAACCATAATCCTATGAGGTAAGCTGCGATCGACCATCCGAATGGGGCTGTCACGCGGGAAATCTGGAATTCAGCGAAAGAACAGAGACGCAATGTGAGTGGGCTTCGACGTACCGACAAAAGATAGTGCTTTGTGGAAACCATGTTGGAAGAAGAGTTGGAGCATCGGAGCGAACATTGCCACGCACAAAACGAGGAAGAAGGTTATTCGTAGGTGCTACGCTCATATAAAGCGAGACAAATCTTCATCAGTATCGTGTTGTTGCACATCTCTTTGAACGGATGGTTAAACTAATTCTATAGACTCACCTTGTTCCTCCTCTCGTTGAACCATTTTTGAAAAGGTAGATAAGAACCTAATGCACCGCAACATGCGTTGGTGGTACAATACAACAAGACTAATTTGGGTTGACAGTAGAAACCATTATATACTACAGTCCCGAAAGATGCAGCTATGAGCCCTACATACACATATCATGAAAATTGGTCAGTATACCAAGACAAGCGAAGCATCGACATAGTCTGATTGAACTTACATGATATACCGATATCTATACGAGTCAAGTCCATCGCTTGTCAGTGTCCTATTCTACATGTACAAGTCGCACGCAAAATCCCACTCACAATCGACACATGCACCCCACTCAAACCATCTCTTGGAAGCGCATCCACTGAGTACGTGCCAACTTGCCGAGGAGAACAGACAGGATATGGCGGCGATGAGGTATAAGGCCAAAATGAGGGTATCGAGGAGATGTGCATTTGGCAGGGGCGGGTTCAATATCATATACTGTATAGGAAAATAGAAGTGTAAACATATGATTATCTCATTCTGAGAGATTAGCCATATCGTCTCAGTACGAAAGATGCTCACAGGAATGAAAAGGGAGATAAGGATAGTCGGGATAAAATGAGAGTGGATGTTAACTGGAAGACATTATATCAGCTATAAAGTGGCTAGCGGACACCGAGTCCGGGGTTTACTGACTCGTCTCGTTGTGCATGATAAAAGCCGATTTGATCAATGGGACAGGACCAGTCTTGAGGTGTAGTGGAATGAAACGGCTGAAAAAGGGGAGAGAGAAATATCAAGTCAGTTTCAGTGGACTTAGGATTATGATGGTGTGTGTTCGAGACTACTTACTATCCAGTATGAACATGTTCATTATTTCTCCATAGCGCTGGTAGATCCTCATACCTGATTAACTTCTTCCCATCATCTGATCTTCTCAAAGATTCCTGTACAGTCGGACCCATAGTATCATCATGTTCAGCTACCAAGGCAGTCAACTTGGTATCTGTAATTTCAGGATGTTTCAAGACATATTCTTCGTCCTCTTCATCTTCTTTCTCTTGACCTTCTACATCTTCACCTAGCAGCGTATCAACATCTATATCCTCATGATCTTTCTCATCCACCAACGAAGCTTTACCGTACGGATCAGTTTTCGATCTTTGCAATTTCCCTTTCTTCACTGGACTCAATCTTCCTATAGCCTGTATCGTACTTTTCGTGGGGAGACTTGATGCTCCGAGAGATTTCGATCTTACTGCTCTTCGTCTATTCGCCTGAAGAGATGCAGGCGTACGATTCGGGAAAAGATATTCAGGTTCTTCATCCTCCTCTTCTTCATCTCCTAGAGGATATCTCTCCAAGGAAGCTGCTCTGCCTCTGGTGCTTGCTCTAGATTTCAGGGGATGAAGTTGATCGTTGTGGAAAGCCAGATCATCTTCTTGTTCTTCCCAACCTAATTTTTCCCATCCTGCCCATTCCTCCGATGGTAAGAATGTATGAACCACCTCTAAGACCCTCTTACGGGCACTCTCCACTGCACCTAGGTGATCCTTGTTTTCCCCTTCCTGTACCGATGAAGATCGGTAGACTAGAGCTGGATCGATGGATGATAATCGTGAAGGTAGGGATCGTAACCATTCTCTGGAAGGGTAAGAGGGAATGATCGGTACAGCTACGGAAGGTACCGAGACAGATAACGATGGAAGGTAATTCAACGCTTCTTCTCTCAATGTTGATAGATGATTCAGTAATCTAAGATGATGACTAAATTCTGATCCTCTACTTCCTCCAGCTCCATTGGTAGTCTCGAATCTATTTCTAAGTCCTGATCCAGATGTAGATGTTGTTGAGGAGTTCCCTAGTTTACTTGAAGATGCATAACCTATAGCTTCACCACCAAAATCATCTTCTCCATAATCATACTCGTATTCGTCATCTTCGCCTGAGATAGAGGGTGAAGAAGACGAAGCTCTCAATCTCTCTTCTTCCGCTGGGGGCAGTTCACCCAATTTCGATCGTAAGGCAACTTCCACCTCCCCCAGGTAGCCCAACAGCGCAGCTCGTAAGTTCGGTATGTTGGGGCGGAAGGTCGGTAAAGGCGGGTGGGACAGTCGACGCCATGATGAGGAGGATGAAGAGGAGGGATCTGCGGTCTGAGAAGGAGCGTGTTCTTCAGACATTGTGAAATGGGACAGAAATTGAATGGTGGCCCAAGGAGTTGGCAAGGAGAGCGAGTGGAGCTGATATGCCCTACACGGACGAAAAGAGCGTGGGTCTGCTGGTGAGCAGGGAGTTGACGATACGAGACGAACGGAGACTGAGGTTGAAAGTGTACTCGAGTATAGACCTCAAACGTGATTGAATGAATGGATGGTGATACCCGGCCGAATTTGATGGCATTCTGCCGAGTGGATCAGTGCGCTGTTGTAACAACGTGGTGCCTACTTTGATTCCGAAAGAAACGGTATCTACACTGGCGATCAATTACAACCTCCCACTCGACATCCATGCATCTCAGTCTGCAATACAAGAGGGAGACAGTCTTCTCTGAAATATGCATACAAGCACCGGTATGAAGGCTATCTCCGGTCTTCCGATGTACAGCACGAGTGAACCCAGCGACACGATAAGTGGTCATCCTGCCACGCTCATGACACTCACGTACGGAGAGCGCAGCTTACCATCCACTCTAGCCGTCTTGTCGACTTATATTTTCCCAAGTTGGAGATACTCGAATACAGTCAGTGATCGTTCGGGTCATTTGAGATTCCGTCAGTATGACAGGGAATTTTTGAAGAGCACGACTGTGTCAAGAGGATGTACTGATCCAAGACTAGATTCTTCGTCCTATGACGAAGATGTCCAGTAGATACAGTGTTTCTGCATGTAGATTCATGCATGGTTATCAGATATACAAGTCATGTAATACTTTGATTTGTGCGTGAGAGTACAGTAGTATACACTTCGGACTTCTCTGATCACCGCATTGATGTCAAGACCAGGGACCATGTCTCGGCGGCTACAGTGAGCAGCAACTCATGTAACGCGGGACCAAGCCCGCTCGCAGGGATCGTTCACATGACTGCGCTTTGAATCTTTGTATTTGTTGTTGTACAGTATTTGAATCTGGTTCAAGCTGTTGAATAAAGTGCAGCTAATCTGTACAGACAAACACATCAAGGTAGTATGAGTATGCATACACTTGACACCAGGAACCTTCAAAACGAACGATCCGCCCTGTGCTTTTCAAACGGAAATTCTTTCTATCTCCTCACACATCGTTCCGCCCCACAGTTGGACAAACCAACGGGATCTGTTTCCCTCTTCTTTGCTTTTTGTTCTCGCTGCCAGGTTAAGACTTGGTTATCAGGTGGTGGGCTCGATGTCAACATCGCGTAACGCCCAAAGTAGAATCTCTGATAGGATCTCAGGAACGAATTGTATGTTAACCCTGCAATAAAGGTACCCCAGTTTTAATCGTGATTTAAGTTACTTGGTGCTCCCTTTGGTTGCTTGGCATGACGCTTCGCTCCTTGCTGCGTTTCAGGTTTTCATCTATCGGTTT
This sequence comes from Kwoniella mangroviensis CBS 8507, assembly GCF_000507465.2. Lineage (NCBI taxonomy): Eukaryota > Fungi > Basidiomycota > Tremellomycetes > Tremellales > Cryptococcaceae > Kwoniella > Kwoniella mangrovensis. The sequence continues at coordinate 3,030,865 of NW_027062534.1, read as the reverse complement.
GTTTGGACTTGCTGTGTTTACCCCGTCGATACCCTTTGTTGACCGTTGAAAATGAATTCAAAGGGTAAAAGCAGAAAAAAAGCAACCATGACCTCAACTGAAAGTCTACTTTACTTTCCTCTGCTTTATCTCCTGGCACCTCTCTCGGATACCATAACGCTAAGATCCTTACAATAATATCGTCCTTACTTTTATCTTTTAACGGTCACCGGTGTTTCCCCCCGTTGCCCCCGGTGCTTTGTTATTGCTTGGATACTGCAATCTTCAGCCTGCACGTGGGTGTTGTCCAAGAAAAAGTCAAGGTCAAGGATTGAGATCATTGCTGTGCTTGCTTGTGCTTGTGCTTTCTGCTTGTGTATTTTGCTTTCGCTGCATCCATCTCCATCTTTGACCGAAAACATATCTTGACCAGTCCAAATGTTTATCAGTTTGACATCTTCCTTTGTCTAAATTATATACCAACGAAACAACCGCCCTCTCCACCTATCGTATCCAACTCTTGTCCACTCTTTCCAACGATATCAAACCCCACCAAACGACGCCCCATTGCCTCGCCCAAACTCCAGCTGAATTCGGCCGATCATACTTAATTTCTACCAGCCCTCCGCTCCCACTGATGGATAAACGAACTTCATCGCCTTTCAGTCAAGCCCTCTACGCCGTGGAAGTTCTGACAGACAGGATCAAGAGTTTGGGAATTAGGGTTAGTGAGAGTGGTCGTGATCGAGCGGAAACACAGAATGAAGAAGATGGGTATAGGTCATTATCATGGAGGAACAGCATACATGAAACAACTAGTCCTGCAAACATAGAATTGCCCGATGGAGTTGAAATCGAGGAGGAAGAAAACGAATCACCACCTCCATACGATATCGACTCGCCCATCTCACCAACCTCTCCGAGCTTCCCTACATCCTCCCCTACCAGCCAAATATCAAGGTTTCATCTAGATTACCTCTTGATAACAATCATATTACTGGCTGTGGGTAGTACCATCACCCTATTCATCATATTCCCTTTCCCAACGACTATACCGGCCTTTATTGGTCTATTTACCATATTATTAGGTTGGACATTGACAACATGGTTCAAAGTGATATATCATGTTTCTAGTATATTCAAATCAAGAGAGAAGATTTCAAACAGGACGAAAAACTTCTTCAACAGGTTCTCAACTACGAAGAGGACCATTTTAGCAACTTCGACGCTATTTGTATTGTTTTTATCATGCTTGGGATTCTGTCCACCCGAAGAACAGGATGTACCTGTTAGACCAGTGCAAGGAGAGAAATACTTTGTAGCTGCAAATTTACATAACAGTCAGGATATCTTACCGGGATGGTCAAGCGAATTGATCAAATTGATAAATTATCGTGAGTAAGATTCGACGTTTGACTTCTCAACATCACGTTGCTCTCATCACTGATCTTCGGTCGATTACATCTTATGATATAGTCGGATCCGATAACGTTTTCGTGTCGATATACGAATCCAATTCTCAGGATTCTACCAAATCACTCTTATCCTCTCTCAACGACACCTTACTGGGAATGGGTGTGGGCAGGTCAATCGTAACTGAGCAAGATGATAAACATTGGTGGCCATATAATACTTCACCAGAGAGAATAGGTTATTTGGCCAATGCGAGAAATAAAGCTTTGAAACCTATTCAATCGTCTGATCCTGAAATTAGGCTAAAAGGATACAATGTATTTACCAAGATTATTTTCTTAAATGATGTTTATTGGACATGGGAGAGTATGGTCAGGTTGATCAATACGAAGATTGAGGGGAGGGACGAGTACGACCAAGTTTGTGCGATGGATTTCGGCACGTCCGGTGAGTGATAGCATCTCACTACAAGACGTTCGTTGGTATCGTATGGCTTGCTGACCTTGTGATGACCTGACTTGATAGGTCTCTACGATACATGGGCATCAAGAGATATATGCGGTACACCCCTTCGACCATTCTGGCCCTATGTCAAAGATGAAACCACGATTGACAGACTGAGGAAAGAGGAACCGTTTGAAGTGTCATCGTGTTGGAATGGGGCGGTGGTATTTAAAGCTGGACCGTTCCTCTACAAACCACAAGAGGAAGATAGGGTAGATGAGGCGGAGATGATAGATTTGGAACAGAGTCATGGTGGTAGACATCTGGCGAAAAGAGGCTGGAAGATGGTTGATAATCGTGAGTCGGACTTGATCTGCTTTCATTGGGTTTTGCCCTTTTCAAAACATCGATAAATAATCGGTTGGGAGACTGATTGATATCCCGCGATTTTATAGCCTCGTATCCCAACTCCGTCTTCTCACCTTCCTTAACCCTCCCTATCCAATTCCGCACGTCCAACATATCCGCATGCGATCACTCGGAATGCTTCTTGATCGGCTATGACCTCCATAGGTTGTACGATACAGTCGCTCGACCACCTAGGATCTATATGAACCCCACGGTGAAGTTGGCTTATGAGAGGAATTGGTTCGTATGGCATAATACTGTATTGAGGATCCCAATCATACAGTGGTGGCTAGGTGAGTCATCCCATACCTTCTCAAAATGACCAGATAGACAATATACTAACGTTCTATTTCTGATCGGTGTGTTACAGAGAATTGGAGTCGAGGCTATCCGTTCTACTTTGTCGATTGGATATGGGAGAAAGCAGGACGAAGGAGGGATTATTGCACATGGTCTGCATTGGCTGTACATCTTCCTGAGAGATGTCCTGCTTTACCTGGTGCGATCGATAAGAATTGGGATCAGTAATACTCGATATTTGTCATGTTCTTAGTTTGGAGTTTGAGTTTTACGATATTTTAACGCTCTGTGGAAGTGAAATGGACGGAAAGTGTTCGAGGAAGGGAAGGTGGTGGAATCGTCTGAGGCTATGTCGGACAATAGCACTGTATTGTATATAAATCATTTTTAAATCATATTTCTAGCTGGTAAAGCGTGCTCTTACAATAGTCATCATCTGTCTTTCCCGGTTGTCCTGTTTTTTTTTTTTTTAATTTCCGCAAATAGATATCCTGCATTGAATGCACCTGCTACTGCATTCTATCAGCGGGAAGTGTGACATGCCAAAGTTGCAAAGCTTGGTATGAAGGAGGTTGGGGATGACATCTGATTTTGCATATTTGAAATCTAGAATCTCGGTCTCATAAAGTGTCCACTTCCATAAATCAAGGACGATGTGTAGATGGTGCAGGTTTCAATATGGTATCGACCTGAAGGTTACGGAAAATTTAAATCGTCATTGAAGATATTCAGAACAAGTCAAACGAGAAAAGATATCGCTACAGTATCTGAATATGTACTGTATTGTACATCTGACTAGGTACTCTGCGATTCTTCTTCTGCGTCGGTGGACAATCGAAGATACTGACCGTTCATGGAAGTATGACGCGTCTTCAATAGTTCGGTCTTACAAAAAAAATCATCAGTGATTGCAATTGAGTTTACGGTTGAAATATTAGTGTACTTACCGCTGCAATGACTAGCCAGATTGATCTATCGAAGGACCAAATCAGTCACATTCCCTTACCGTATCGTTCGATAGTGACGTGCAGTGAGGAGCAACCCATGGACTTACCCTATAATTACCATAATCCACCAAGCTTGAGTAGGCTGAACACAACCCCTGTACCAACCGATCTGACCTAGCCTCGCTTTATGCCCTGATTCACCACCTATCATTACATCGTAGCCGCATTCACCATGCTACGGAAGGTATAGCATAATGGATCAGTATGATGTACATCCATATAAAGACTCAGGGATTTTTGGTAGAGATGAACAAGAGGAAGAGGACGCTACATACGATATAATCAATAGCCAGAAGCAGATTAACGAATACCACACTGCCAATTGAGATCAGTGCGGTGAGTAGAGTAAGGTTGTATGCTGCTACAATCAAGCCCAGAGAGACGATTAGGAATATAGGAGGAGCAATCCGATAGGGTGTCGCATGCAGGGGATAGGTGATAAGGTAGATTGATAGTGTCGATAGAGAGATGAGGATGGTGGTAAAGTTCGAGTTGGAGTTGGGAGAAGTAAATTTGGGCGGCATCGTTGGAGTTAGAGATCTATGAATCGGAATGTGTATGTAGAGAAAGAATGCATAGATCGGTTAGAATCAGGACAATACGCTATGCAGGGTAGAGATATATAAATGTCTGCGAGTGTTTCATTGATTGACCACGTATGCCCAGGAGGTGGACAGGAAGATGAGTGGATTTTTTAGACTTATCGATAAGGCTGTGCGGGGTACCGCTTTATGTAAGCTTCAGGTCGAGGTACAGACAGTCACACATTGCCGTTTCTGTGACCGTGCTATCAAGACGATGCGGAATTTGTTTTGCGTGTTGCGCATCGTGCTACATCTTCGTGCTCATGACGCGACGAGGTAAGCGTGGTTTGATCAAATTTCAATGAAGACGTTACATTACGAGATAAGGAAAGTGTATTATTGGTTAAGCAAAACCTTACGGGTTCCCCATTACTTCCCCGTAAATATGATACGCAACTTTCGTCCATATGATCAGACATTTGCGCTATGCAGCTAGATGTAACGTCTTAAAATATGACAGCCTTGAATATGATTGTAGAAAATGAAGACCAAAGTCCAGCAACACCCGAGACGTATAAGATCATGAAGATCGATGACGGCCATACGTGACCGCCGCCCCATTGGCACAAACCTCAATTGACGGTCATTCTTCACCGACACCCCTGCCTCGTTCATCTGACACATCAAGCCGAGATTGATCATATATCATTATGTGCGAGACGTTTGGATGGATTTGGAATGGACAGATTCATCATATACGTATATTAAACATAAATTAGGACGCAATCGACCTAGCAAGATTCTGTGTGGCGAAGTTGAAGGATAGATTCGCCATATAACATATTGCAACTTGACCAAACGATGGCACGAATCAGAACAGAACGACCATATGAGGACGAGGCTAATCCAATTCCTCGTGCTCTTCAGAAGCATAACCCGAGAAGGGCTGTCTCATATTCGATTCTATCCCCACCACCGACATACGAACAAGTCGAGAAGCTGGATGCGTTGCATGGCCCTCAGAATACCTCGGCGACACCACCTCCCCCGCAGACGAGCATAGTGTACAACCCCGAGACAGCAGTCGGAGGTACTCTAGGTAGGTATCACTTGATACATTTGACTGTCTTCGGATTCAGCGCTAATGATGGGAACACCCGCGATTTAAAGTCAATCACATTTCTCAGATCAACTGCACAGACCCTTCAGGTCACACACCCAAACGTCAATTCGGTAAAATCGGAATTATAGCTGGAGTAGTATTCTTTCCCTGGGGTTTGTTCTGGTAAGTACTATAGTATCCATATACTTTCCTGCCGACTTCTTCCAGATGCTGATTATTCGTGATCAGGACGAGATGCGATTCCCAAGTGATATGTAAATCTTGTCATACAATTTTGGAACCTAAAGGATCTAAACGACGTTGTCGAGAGATGACTTACTCAGGGTGTACGACGTCAACAGGGAGAAGACATGGAAGGTGTGGGTATGGCAAGAGGTGTTGACGGAATTGTGCTTGTCGAGGTTTCAGAAGACTGTATTTGTATGATTTCACATCTTCCCTTCTTCCATAGTCTGGTGACAAGTTGAAAGCTATTTTCTCTTTCCTATCTATATTGCTTTATAGCTTTCTTCCATATTTTCTCGATAGCTCAATGTCATGTAGAGTTTGTGTAATTTCTAATCCACGCAACTCACCCAAATATAATTCACTCAACTTTGATGGTTATATGATCCATTTCGGCACCACAACTATATTTGATTCGTCTGTCCACGACACACATACCTACACGATCACTCCCTATTTACATATTATCAGTGGAAGGTATTTCATTTACGGCCATGGAACCTATAATCATCGCATCCCGTCAGCTCTGCGTAATTTATCTGGGCATCCAGCCCCAGCTTAGGGTTTATGCATACACTACATGTCGTTACTATCGTAACAACTTGTATCAGACACATACTATACATGTGTGATATATATATATAGTACGTATATTGTATACCTCATTGAGTTTTGGCACGACTTGGTGATTCGCCATCATAGAGGCTGTCTTGAGGCCTCTGTTGAGGTAAGAAACATTGGATATTTTTAGCTGAGGCGGCTCTCAGAGGCTAAAGAGCCTATCCGAGAAGAAACTGGGGACATACTCTCCAATGCAGGTGAAGTGCATCTAAAAAATAACACAGGTCAAGCACCGCGATTTTTGCTTTGGGGCAGGCAATTCTTGCTTGCCATCAATATGCACGCTTCATTTTGCCCTACACGGGACGCATGTTGCCTGCTGCTGCCAGGTCCACCACCAGCCATCATTCTTTGGACTGAGATGCTCCTTCCTATGAATTGTCATGCATGGTGATAATTGGTGAACATATAACAGAGTGCAGAAAACAGGACGCTGCGGTGGCGATCCGCGAAATTGTGCTAACCTAATGGGCCATACAACACGTACGTCATACATGAAAGCTGGTGTTCTGATGTGAGTTCTCAGCTTTTAAGGCTTCTGTCAGATGTAGGATTGGAAGGGTGTACTGTATGAGATTGAGCTGACCGTTTGACGAGGATATTCTCTTTCTCCACACTACCAGAGCCAACACCAAGGAAGATTACTTCAATCGAGTTCCCAGCTAACACGAGCACCTCGGTACGAAACCTCCTATCGCTCAAACCACCAGACCTGCTGTTTTGGCCATACAGAGCAAGTCAGCTATCAACAACGAGGTCAATCAAGAAGCCCTCCAACTGGGATACCGAATCGATTCGGTCACTTTCCCTGATGTTACCATGCCTCTACAACTTGTCCTGTTGGGCTGTGTCAAGATTGCTGATGGTCGAGTCACGCTTAAGCTTTGTCAGTACAGTGTTTCTTCGTTGGTTATTGCACATGCAAGAGTTGCTGACCTGTTTTGTGTTATGGGACAGTCGTCGCTCTCGTATGCCCTGAGAGCGATCAATACTCCGTTTCCGCCGCAATCCAAGAGCTGGCTCAACTGGTCATCTCTCAGCACCCAAAGCAAGTGCTGGTCCCATCCTGTTCGGGAAGAGTGGTCATTGATCACGGCATAGATGATGTCAAGGAAGTGTTGGAGGAGATGTGGAGGATGGACAAGCACAAGATGTCATTCAAGTATTCTCAGGAGAGTCTCCTGAATCGAATCTTTCGGAGCAAGGCAAGGCTACCGTATGGTCACCAATGATTTGAACTCCGAGTACGCCTTCGACAAACAACGAAGAAGCAGCCAGTCCGATAGTGCCTTCACATAGGGTGTGCAAGAGTTGGCTCAGGGAGAAGATCACCAGAATTGATCAAGGTCGAAACAGTACTAGATGACAGAAAGTGGGGGACCGGTTTTCTGAGCCTGTTGAAGAAAGCAGGGTGGGTAGGTGCAAAATCAGATACGTGTATATATGCTTTACATCCAATCGATAGGCTGACCATTCTTCCATTTGCCGTTGGCCTCGGGTCGCTTCAGCTCCGAAAACTTGATCCTCATCCTCAAGGTCTGTGTCGTAGGGGTGACTGGTTGCTTCCGGAAGAACTCGGAAGAAGGATGGAGTTTGTACTCTGTCGGAGCAGTAAAGAGGGTTGGGAACTGCAGATGGGTTGTTGGTTTCGAAGGAGATGAAGCACGGGTCGAACCGGTAAGTTGAAAGACAAAAAAAAATCCATCATTTCATTTCAAGTCTCCCGCTGAGAGCTCTTGCACGACGAACAGAGCCACGTCATGGCCATCAGGGACGACGAAGGCACCACTCGATACGCATGTTCTTGCTCCATCAGATCATGCAAGCAAATGGTCGCTGTGGAGTTCTTCAAGCTTAGCAGGGACAGGAACGAAAAAGGTGAGGTTGAGAATCTCTCGTTTTTTTCCATAGCAGATTCATGAATTACTGACACCGGAACCGGGTCCCTCCAGATGCGGATGAGGATATGGACGTCGATGAAAACATGATCAATTACCCTTCTCGAGCTAAACACTCAATCGATCACCCCAACGTCCATCCGGTCTGTCCCCGTCACTGACAATCCCTCCCTCCTCACGATCCCAGAGGAGCCATCCCATGAAGAGCACGACACCATCAGAGCTGTCATCGAATTGATTGGGCCCATTGATCCAGCTCGAGCTGATCATTTCGATATCAAAGATCGAGGGGAGGATCCTATGCGACAAAATGAAGATGAAGACGAAAGACGAGGATCGGATTTATTTTGCGGGTTCGATGCTGTTGTGGAGGCGCGATTAGACTAGTAAAATTTTCATATTTCATATCTCTATCTCTTTTACTTCGTATGCAACATCGTTTACAACAGATGCAACCGCTGAACAAGTCGGTCACAATGGACTTCACGCCGTTCCGAAGGCCAAGCAAGTAGAGGTAGATCAATGGTCAGAAGTGATCGGTCAAAATGTTCATCGACAACCTCGAGCCTGCCACTGGCGATAAAGACGTCCCCTTGCCTTTGTGTGATATGCAATTATTCGTCGGTAGGTATAGTGCGATGTATAGTATCATGGTTATTCCGGTGCATAACACGGTGAGGTTAAGAAGTACCGACGGGCACTACGGTGAGGAGTATACGGTGACTAGTCTACCACGGTCACGCTTCGACCTCAAGCACGTCCAACTCACAGAGTGCTCATTGTCAACATAGCGTGAACCGTATTTCCTATTTCTATGTGTATCTTACACCACTTGACCACCACCACTTGGAGCTCTACCCCGAGTTGGTTTGCTCGGCTAGTACAAACGTGAAGGTTGAGTGCTGTCATAGCGCATAATCTTTTAGCTTTCATCGTTTATCGCTCCTTGTTCGTTCGCTGATTGGCTTGAGCAATCGATTGTCGCTCACGTCGGCGCTTCAAAGGTCTTCTCGTCTCGTCTCTCTCATTTATGTTTAATTTTCTTTGTCTTTCTTTCAACTTCGCTTAGATTTAAAACTTCCAGATTGGCTCCTCGTTTAATAATGTTCGAAAGTTCGTTAAATGACGGGATGTCCGCATGGGGATCCACATGTCGTACTCGTACGTGAAGAATGGAAAATTTTGAAAGAGATTTCGTCGAAAACAACAAGTTTGAGTAATTCGACACATACTTTCACAGTTCGTGGAAATTTTTTGATGGGGATCGTGGGAACTTGCACTCAACAAGGCAGGGCGTATTCCAACCCTGAGACCACGCTGGAAAGCGCCCCACTCGTCATGACACTCCTCAAGGTTACTCCGGTCTACTCCGCTGATGCCTGATCTTCCCAATCCCTGATCGACATGGGACTTCTGGGCTCCAGTGGGAGCTAAGTGACCAATGGGATATTGCAATTTCGGCCAGGAAGTATGAAAGCATACGCAAGTGGCGAATAGATTTGCAAAGGGTGGTAACCGCAGAACATACAAGATCCGGTAGATCGGTAAATTTCGAACAAAGAGAAGCTGAACAGATGCGCATGAAGTGACAGCAATTCTTCGAGATGAATTGCGCAGGATATTGCCTTATCACATACGTGCGACCGTAAGGTCTCGTCTAGCATATTCTCGAATATGCGCACACTTTGATGAAATTCAAACCAGCAGCTCATGTGAATACAAGACGCGCTTACGTGAGGAATTCAATCTTGAAATTTTTTTCCCTTTGCCCCCTTGTAGACCCCAAGTTACCGTACATCGTGCATCGAATCCCTGAATGAGCTTCGTCATACCATTAAAATTCCCCCACTAAGAGAAAGAGTCATGATGGGTGTGAGAGAAAAACACGAGAAAAAAGAACTGCTCAAAATTGCATCTTTGAGCATATGCGCAAAATCATCTTTATGATGGTCTAGCTTGTTTGCTCTACACTCTACTGCTAGCTGTACATACATTTCTCGGCTCGGCCTACTGTAATATACACTTTAAATTCTCGGCATTTCGTTTTCGATATACACCTTAAATCAATACAACTTACTGTAATTCCAGTTCATTTGGTCTCATTTCGACCTGGTCTGGATCTCCCACCATATCATTCAGCCGTGACCACCTGCTGTGTTTTTATCTTTCTTTTTAACTCTATTTTCTTAACCATCGGTAGGGTAAGCTCATAAAACTCAAAACAAAGACGTTTCGACACGCTTTCCTCGTGAACCACGAAAAGAAAGGCGATTCATACTCGTACAACTCCCTATTCCATCCGATAGAACAACATACGTCAAAGGCTTTCCTTCCATACCATACGACCGACACGTTCCTGATCACAAGCCCATCAGTCGACCAAAGGATCGTCCTTTCAATCAATTCGCTCGCGAATCGTGAGAAAAAGTTAGGATAACAAGATTCTTTAGACATCTGGACAAGAGAAGGCTTTTCATAAACACGATAAAACCTGGTGAGTTCAGCTCTTCTCCCTTCGTTTCTTCGTATCCTATCGTTCCACTATCCATGTCTCAATGGGGCCTCATGTCCCCACATCTTTCTGATTGTTTTCGACACCAAAAAACTTTTTGCTCGTCGTGACTAGCTTTACCAACCTACCTTCTTTCACTTTGATACAATTTTCAATCTATCAAGAACATGTCGATAGCATCCTCATCGTAGTACTCTGACCCATCACCTTCCCAATGATTTGAAAGTATCCTCAATCCTTGTGACACTCTGTCAAATCAATTTCGATTCAGCCTGAAAAGGTCGCATCGCAACTTCCCTTTTCATTTCGTTTTTTGTTAGCTCACTGTATCATATCCCACATGACCTCTTCTGCTCAAACAAACACTGGCTCGTTTCAATCTCTCCATTCAATCAAGCCCAGCGAACCTCCTCCCCCTCCTCCTTCATCTTCATCTACAATACAACAGTTTTACCCTACACCACCTCCTTCACCCGACATTGCTGATACAGCCACTTTACCGACTACCAGTTCGACTCCACCTTTGCAGGGCAGTACACCACATTTACCCAAATTATCAGTTCCTATCCCCTTACTCCTCGACACGCGACATCACCTACCGCACGCTTCGGGTTTACGATTGGAATCGCCTAGCTCTCTCCTTGCGACTCTTGGAGGCAACAGGGTACTTGCGCTGGATCCATCGTCATCCGTCTGGGATCGCATGCCTTACTCAGCATCTACCGCGACCGTATCAACCCCGAACGCGATGGAAGAGGATAGCGTGGAATCGCTGGTGGGCGGTCAGAGACCTCAGCCTTCTATGCATGGGATGCACTGGGCGATGAGGAAGCAGAAGTGAGTGAGATCATGACATGCGATACACACCCTTTGGGCTAGGTTCTAGTCTAAGGGTCAACGCGGATCAATCTCTTTTCTTCATCAATCCACCATCAAAAGCGGTCAGCTGACGTCAGCATGTGATTACAGGTCCAGTGAACACATCTCGTCTATATTCGTATCTCCACCAACACCAGAGAGGATGGCTTCTCCAACATCGGAAGATCCTCCGAAAACATCCGTACAATTCTCACGGCCAGTCTCAGTTTCTTCCCCAAATAAGACAGTCGAGTCAAGGTCAAGTGCTTCTTCTTCCCCAAGTGGATCGAGAGAAGCTTCTCCCACCGCAAGTCCGCTGTTATCGGCTACTAAAGTCTTACCTGCACTGTCGTCATCGAACGGAACGACGATCCCTCTGCAGGTGTTACCTGAAGTACGATCACCACCGAAAAAGACAATAGCAATGACGACAGATTCACTACACCTCACCGCCAAGAGAGGTAGAAGACCTAGATTATTCGGTTTCACGGAAATGATGGATGGTCATTCTGCCTCGGCTTCTGCTTCTAGCTCGGCAGCCAGTTCAGCAGCAAACTCACCTGATCGAACACCACCTACTCATTCCAAACACTTTGACTTTCATCATTCCAACAACGCTAGCTTGTCATCCAACACCTCTTCACCCGCAAACTTCATGCCTAGACGACATCCCGTACGTGCTCGATCAGAAGCAGCTTTGATGTCGACGATACATCACATCCCACCTAGAAGGAGAGAAAACGGTCTCAAGTTGAATTTCGACGGGATCGTCCCTCTCCCACAACCTCGGGAAATCCAAAGTGCAACTATCCCTTCCCCTTACACTTCGAGATTGATACGAAAGAAATCAGGAGAGATACTTAAATCCGCTTTGAAGTACGGTGGTCCACTCTTACCTAATGGTACACCTATACACGCTCGCGAATCCAGCCCATCACCCCTATTCGAATCCAAATCTTGTCCATCGACGCCTAGTTGTCCGAAATACGTCCATTTCGACGCACAGCTCGAGCGAGTCAAATTATTCTTGCATGACCAAAAACCCCAAGTCGTCAGTCGAGATGGATCACCTACAGCCGATACGACTTCTGAAGGAGATGAATTCCCATTCCCTTCGACCGATGAGGAAAGAGAAGTGAAGAAGGTCTTGACCGTTTCTTTACCTAATTTCCCTACTACTCACCCTCCTGATTCCGAGCTTTATCTCGAGTCCCTCTTCCTAGAGGATGACCGGAAAGCTCTCAAGGGAGTGGTAGTTTGCGCAAATATCGCTTTCCAAAAATGGGTCGCAGTCAGATTCACTTTCGATTGGTGGCAAACCACCTCGGAAGTCACGGCTACATACAAAGAATCCATCAAAGGTGGTAAATTCGACAAGTTCATCTTCAGTATCAAATTAAATGATTTACTCGCCAAGATCGAGGAGAAAACTCTGTTCATGGCTATCAGATATACTGCCGAGGGAAGAGAAATTTGGGATTCGAATGGTGGACAGAATTACCAAGTCCTGTTCCAGAAAGTCGCACCTCAACCTGCTGGATTGAGAGCGGCGAGGAATAGTATCAGCTTGCAACCTGGTATGGGTAAAGCCGTGGGTGGAAGGACATCTCAGTGGAGTGTGGCCGGAGCGAGTAACGATGATCGATTGGCAGACCTCAGAGCGAAATTGGACAGGTTGACGGCGGATGAACCTGATAGAGTACCTGTTTCACCCAATTCGTCCAGACATTTCAGCTTCGATTTCGGTCGAAGAGGCTCGACGACTAATTCTTCCGGATCTGGATCAAGTCGGAGAGGATCCGAAAATTCACCTGGTGGTTCACCTTCACGACCGTTCTCGCCCATGGACACGAAAGCTTCTGATTTGCCGGCCGCTGGTACTGCCCTAGCGGCCAGATACGATTTTAGTACATCACTCAAAACCACCGCTCGAAGAGGTTCGTCCTCCCCCGTTGGCAAACCAGGTGAATTACCAGATGTGAAGACTGGTTTACTCAATTACGGCACGAACGGTCAAAATGGGCAAAAGGCGAATAACAATCCTCATGCTGCTACCGAGTTCTATTCACCGAGATTCAGTCAAGCCACGCTGATTACGAAGACGAACGATTACTTCTTCTCTCCTACTAGCACATCAGCATCTACCATGCCTATGCCTGCACCTGTACCCGATGTCAAGGTCCAGGGACCTTCTCCACCGCCAATGGAGGATCGAGAATCCACACCTACCCCTACCACCGTCAACGCTCAGATACATACTGGCCAATCGACGTACACCGTCCCTACATCAAAACCTCAGCAACCTGCTGTCAAAGCTCCGTCATCCAAAAGACCTACTGCGTCTTTCTCCCGACATGCCACTTATCCATCGAAATTCACCATCGGCGATGATGATTCCGTCCAAGTCAGTCCAAACGTCTCGCCTCCTCAACTCATAAAGTCATCATCGACCGAATCGACCGCTACGGATACACCCTCTGAGTCACCCAGATCCCCTGCCGATCTGTCTTTGGCCAAATGGAGTCCTACGGCCAAGTCCGCAGATTCAAGTGATGATGCGAATAGCTTGAGCAGTTATAGTAGTTTCCTCGAGCAGTGAGTGAACGTTGTATGTACTCTGATTTATATGGATTGATCCTGATGAGCTATCGCCTATAGATTCTGTTGGGGAGGTAATTCGATGACACCGGAACGAAGATCTCATTCGACTTCATCATTGGATAATTACTTTCAACCTGTCGATATTGAATCTTCTGGATTATCAACTCCTAGAGCATTAGCTGATACGCCTCAAGCCAAGACGAACCTCAACCTTGTCGAAACTCCCTCATCCACTACCAGTAGTAGTTACTATTCGACGTATTCCAATACACCTACCACCAAAGAGGACCTTGAACATGTCGAACGAGCTTTAGGAGGCGCGGGAGGGAGTGAGAGAGTCCATGTGAATGGTCATATGTCACCGCCTGTGATGGCGTAGTTTGTTGTGGTGATCTAGCAATTTGTTTATTATTCTTTTCTTTCTTCGATGTACCTCGTGCGCCTTATAATCTCATCCTGGTTTTTTCTCATTAGCATTGAGTTTTTCTCAGTAACCTATCATGTAGCATCATATTGTATTTTTGATCGATTTTTTTTCCCCACTTTCATCTCATTTGTTCATTTCGTAGGACTTGTGGATAGACGATATACATGTCAATAGAGGCAATAATTGGACAATCTGGTCATCTTCCTTCGTCTTCTGTTCTCATTTCGGTGTAGTCAGGAGAGAGGTCATTTACATCTCATGTCATGTCATGTCATATATCATGCTACAACTTACAAATGCCACATGTGTCGCGTGTGAGATCGCATCGATTTATAGCAGGACCACTTGTTTGAGCCCGCTCGAGTGTATCTATACGTCTTTCACTTGTTCTCGAGTATTGCTCAATCATCTTTCCACAACAGGACAACTCATATCATGCTCGCTCTCTTTCCCGAGAAGGAGATCACGTATGATGAGATATGGCGGTTGATGAACCACCGTGGTTTACGTGTACTGATGTTGACTGATGTGATGTTCCTGAAACAGAAGCAACGAAACAGCACGGACCTCCTTTGCTCCCAAGTATAAGTGAGAGTGATGTAACGCACAGACCATCAAAAAGAAAACAATGTTTATCTCTCTCTCTTTCTTCCCTTGTTTATCCGCTGTTCTAACATTATTCATTCTGCCAGTCATACTCATTATCACACTCATACTCACACTCAGTCTCACTCTTCGATACCTCGGTATAGTCACCGGTCGATTCGTAAGGTCAAATCAAATCATGCCAAAGTCAAATGATGGAAGCGATACCAACGACTCGGTCAAGTCCCTTCCCACATTCGAGGGTCTCTACGGCAGACAAAGTGAGTGATACCTGATCAGAAACTCGTCTGACTCTGCGAAAGAGCTCGACTTATATGGCCTTAGGCATCACCCTCCTTCGACCTTTTTCACGGTTCTCGATTTCATCATTATTCAGATCATCGCCCGCCCCGTCTAATCTACCTGCTACGACACTTCTAGATCCACTCATCCTTATCTCTTTTACTGTGCCTTCAGATCCCCTTCCTGCTCTGGACCATATCACCAAATCGTTAGAGGGATTGAAAGACTTTGCCACCCAGCTCAAGGAGACTATCCATTCTCAAAATCTCGACATTGAACATGGGACTGTCGGAGAGAGGATAGAAAAACTACTGCAAGCTTATCTGGCTGGGATATATGTACTTTCTAGATTACTATGGGACAACATCTCAGATTGCGATGCTCAAAAGAATGAAGATCACAAAGCAGCCTTGAAGCAATGCATCCAAGGATTCTTCCTCCTCTTTCCTCAAGTCCAGACAGGTGACGATATCCACAAGCATATCTTAGGATCTATATTCCCATCCACTCAAACCAGATACTATCAACTCTCACCTCTTCTTCAACACCCTCGTCAACTCATCTCATCCCTCCAATCCCAACCTACTCGACCCATTGCCCATTCCAAGTTAAAAGACCCCATCCAATCCCCCGTTAGATCTTCGTTCCTCGACCATGTCCCCGAGTCAGAGGTTTTATATGCCATATCACTCCTCGATACTTTCCTCGAAGGTATGCAGGGGGTAGAATGTCTACCGGGACCCATGGTGGCTAAGACAAAAAGGCAGAAAGAGGATGATAAGAGGAGGCCATTGAGGGTAGAGATGGAAGCGAGGGTGATGAAGTGCGATTTGTTGATGAGTATGACGACCAAGAGGATTGGGGAGGTGAAGAGTAGAGCTATGAGGAAGATACGATCCGATGTCGAACAGGAAGGGGAAGGAGCTGAACATAATGAGGGTGATGATGGAGGTCAACAGGTCAAGGATATTAAGCCTACATTCAGCTCAGAGGATGACCCAGAAAATCCTCATGGTACTACTGGCTCTTCAGATGACACAAGATGGGAAGATCTGTCGGAAGAATGTTTAGTGGAATGTCTGGACATGGCCAAAAAGCTAATCGAAGGAGGACGAGCCGAAGTCCTCTCCAACCACATTGAAGCTGTCGATTGGTTAGGCCAAGATGGAATCATCCAACCAGACAAACAAGAAGCAACTAGGAGATCCAAATCACCGTCTCGCGATGTTACTGGCGGAAGCGATTCGGAGGATGAAGATGAGTCAGACCTGGGGAGCGAAAGTGAGATATCTGAAGAATCCGCCTTCGGAACAACGCATCCTTGTCCTCTTAGAAGTATATTCAGACTACATGATCGGTACGAAGAGCAACGATTGGCCGTGTGGCTCCACCTCCCATCGGCCAAGAGAGGTAAGATGGGACGGTTCATGCGTGGTCTGGAGGGGAGGGTGGGAAGTAGCTGGGATAATTTTGGATTGGCGGCGATGGTTGAGTATGATAGGTGAGTTTGGATTCATACCCTAGGATCTTACGAGACATCGCGTGGATCTTAGCTGACCCTTGTTTGTGGCTCTGTGTGATTGCAGCGAGACCCTTATGAGCTACGGACTGGGCTCAGACAAACTTGATAAATGGGTTGAGTTGGCTTCGATGAGAAATGCGAAGAAGATCAAAAGAAAGGGGAGAAAGACTGTATAGGGATGTGACCTCAGGGTTATATCGAAAGGCTGAGCTGCTATTCTTTCTGAATCATTAGTTATACTTCATACTACCAACGCTATCTTCCACAACTCACTTTCTGTAATGCTTATATCCCACTTCTACCATATCATACCAACTCTATCATTGTTATCACCTAGATTCACCCATCTGTTCACTTACGTACTGATACGACCTACAAATGCCAGAATTGTGAACAATAAATAAGTGACAAATTCATTATATGTATTCGTATGTATGTAGTTCTAATGTCCCTTACAATAATAGTATGATTATAAATGCTGGGGTATATTTCGAGACCAGAAGAATTTGATCAATACATACAGATTTTTCACGTTGCACAAATACAAGTAAACCAACAACCTTTCAAGATCATAACAACCCTTCACTCTCACTGGTCTCACCCTCACTGACACTAACCCTATCATGTCTAATGAATACTTTCAGATCTGACTTCGAGTTCTCCCCATCACCGTTGTCATCTCCGATCTGCCAGAACCCTGAGACTTTGGTTTTCACCGTCATCTCTTTCACTTCTACTTCACCGAGTGGCTCCGTCTGGTTATCATTCAACCCGAATGGATCTAAAACCGGTTGACTTTCGTTCAAAGGTGATACTTTACTCGAAGTCGCTGACCGCGTGTTCGAATTTATACTATCCGATCGTCCATGTGCATGGCTTTGTCCATTCATTCGATATTTGTAATTAAAATAATCACCTTCCTTATGAGTTTGAGTAGGTGAACCATAAGATCGTCTATTGACATATGTCGTATGACCTAACCCTTTGATATTCTGAACTTGAACTTGGTAAGAAGGTTGATCGTATCGATATCCTATGGGTGTATTCACACTTGATTCAGGACTTGCGGGTACAGCTGAATGATATGATTCGTTGGACGTTTTCCTTTGAGGACTAGGTTTAGGAGCCAATGCCGTGGTATAACTCTTTCGTTTGACGGTTGGACTAGTCATAGTCGTGGTCGTTTCTTTGATGGTTGACATGCCAGGAATTAAATTGTTTTGTCTACTTGACATTATATTTGGGTTGACTATACTTCCCTGTCGACTTGATAATACAGTGTTCGGGATCAGACTATTCTGTCTACTTGACATTGGGACCAAACTATCATGTCTACTCGACATCATTAATTCGGGACTGACGATACTTGCCTGTCTACTGGGAACCGCCGACGATGGCACCGAACCGGATACGCTGAATTTCCTCAACGCCTCATCGCGATTCTCCAATTGAAGGATCTTGTTCTTTACTGAAGGTAAGATCGAATGACATGATGAAGTTGATCTGGGTGATGACGGTATGTTTTCGTTTTCTTCAGAATATGCCATTTCTTCTTCCATTGGGATAGGCAAAGAATTCTGTCTCTCGCTCTGAGGATATACTTGAGTTCGGACATGTAACACCTGTGAGTTCCTAGTACACCCTTCAGGTCTCCAATCAGGATTACCGAGCATCTCCTTTTGTTGAGGTTGGTATACGTCCTGGTCCATTGAGAAAGGCTGATATACCCCTGGGACCAGTGGCAAAAGCCTCTTAGTAGGAGATGTGGGGTTAGGGGAGTGACTCTGGATATGCGGTTGAGGTAACGAGCTGAGACTGATTGGCGAATCTGATTGGTGTCCCTCAGAGGAAGAGGCTGAATCAGATGCTACGGAAGGTGCCAATCCAGGTAAACCAAATCCACCTTCATCACCACTATCTCCATTTAGATCGGGTGACCTTTTGTCTGCCGAAGATCTCGAATTGGTATCGGACTCGGAAGGTAAGATTTGATTTCTGAGTTGACTGTTCATCGAAGGAAGCTTCATCATATCCATTGATCGATGAACGGGAGACAGACTCTTGGGGCTCATACTAGGAGACGATCGGATCCTACTTTCTTTCTCCGGCGATGTGGAAAGTACAGAAGAGGAGGTTTTGATCCTTAGTGGTGAACCTGGAGCAGCGAAGGTGAATGAGTTCTTCTTTTGAAGCACTCTCGCGACGGCGATTGGCGATGTCGCGATAGTACCTGAACTACCTTCCCTCCTCATTGGCGACAGCTGACCATGACCTGCTGTGCCCATAGTCGAAGATTCTCTTCTTGACATCGCACCGGTATTACCCTGCGGTTGAGCCAGTATCGAAGAACCTCTTCGTGCAGTTGTACCGGGACTGAAATTGATACTTGACATCGAATCTTTTCTGAACTGCGAAGAAGATGCTCGTCTAGCATCAGCAAGGAGAGAATGACTGATACTTGACGATTTGGTTAATGGGGCGGAAGACGGATTGATCTGAATGTCTTTGAGAGATTCGGTTGGGGAGGACGATATTCCACGTTCTTCCTTCTCATCCGAGCTCGAAGATAGAGGTATCAATTTGGAAGGTACTTTGATTGAGATGTTTCTCTTGACCACTTCGTATACTTGACCAATCTCCGATTCCTGTTCGCTGACAGCCGATCCAGCTGCGAAACTACCGTAAACCGATCGAGTGGCTGCTATATGAGATTCTCTATCTCTGTCTGGCTCTTCCTGATACGGTTCAGACCCAAATGGTAATCTCTGTGAAGAAATTGACGAAGGGACTTGTTCCACGTTCTTTGCTGGGGAGAGTAGATATTCCTGATCATCCTCATCGTCCTCGATTTCAGCATCTTCACCATAATCATACACGTTATCCTCATGTCCCTGTTCAGACATCACCTGTTCGAGTTCTTGTCTTTCTTCAGGTACCATATTCGCTAAAACCGTCTCGTTACCTGCATCCAGTTCGAGTCCCAACCCCTCTTCTTTGGCATCTTCCGTTTCTTGAGTGGTATCTTGTACATTTTCAAGACCGCCATAGACACCATCATTCTCTTGAGTAATAGCTTCATCTGCTTCATCCTCGTTATCGAGATCATCATTTTCATCCGTATTAACCACTCTCAACTGTCTTCGTTGGAAATCCTCCTTGGGCGATTCAATCGGCAGTGGATCCTGATTTTCCTCCGTAGTATCCTCCTCAGGCGTGTTCCCAACCATCTCATACACCTCTTCGCTCGGCGTGTGACAAGGTCTGAATTCACCTTGAAGGGGTGTATCAGGCTCTCTACCTGGACTCAAAGGTTCTTCACCGCCATACAATTCTCTTTTCTCTTTATCTATATCCCGATGAATCACCGCTAATGATCTCTGCCTCGCTAAGGCTCGTTTGGCGGCTACTCTCATCTTGTCTTCCTGACTCTCGATCGCATTCACATCTTGATCATGATCATTCTCATCATCATGAGTTTCCCCCGAGAAGATGGACTGCGAATCATTATGATGAGAACTCGAGTTACATGACATCACTCTCGCTCCTTTGGGTTTCAATGACGGATTTGATTTCGTTCGAATATGAGTGAGATTGTGAAGGTCGGTTCGATTCGAGATACTGTAGCTTGATCCTAGACTCAAAGGCCTTGGTTTACCAATCACACTGTGAGTTTGGGATAGTGCAGGAGGTAAGTTACCCATAGCTTCTGCCTCTGCCCTCAATCTACCAGCCTGCAGGAGAGCATCAATGTGTAAAGTCGTACTGCTCGCTCTGGCTGCTCCTACTACGCTATCCGCACTAAATTCTGAAGAACTTCTAATCGCACCCGGACGAGAGTTGGAAGGTTTAGGTTGTTGATAAACACCTCCTGTTCCTCCTATGGTGACTTGTAGATCCCGACTCTGACCATTAGGTACAGGTTGCTTGTTCGACACAGGTGGGTTGAGCAAACCAGGTCCGTCTCTGGGCATAGGTGGTGGATCGATCGAAAGGAAGTTTATGAGCTGCACAGGAACATCAACGTAGATACTTCCATTGACCGTTACTCGGAGAGTATATTGAACTTCGATAAGTCGTGTACGTCTTATCGATAACATCCCAGGCTACAGTCAGGAGGACAGATCAGCGCGTTTCCAAGTCAAACGGAATCATATCGCGTCTACTTACAGGAACTTGCAAGCTCAGATCCCAATGACCACTCTCGCCAGAATCGACACCTGTCCACCAACCCTTACCCGTCACTCTACCAGCGCCATGACTGATGAAATCAGCTTCGATGATCTCTTCGCTGATCTTCCTTCTTTGCGTGGTAGTCTGACAAGCATCAAGATCGGGTGTTCCAGGCACACCTTCTCCTACACAGTTAGGAAGCGATTTACGCTTTTTGATCAGTTTGGTCGTCAGGTCCGAGGTATCAAGTAGAGGTTGTGTGTTGAACACTTGAATAGTTTGCAGCAACGCCAAGTTGAGTGTTTTGATCTATGACCGAATAAGGCTCAGAATCAGTTCTGCTCTCTTCTTATAGACACTATGACTCACCTTCTTATTACTATCGTTTCTGATAGCGACCTCACACCATAGTCTCTGCCCACTGACCCAAATCCGTCTACCCAGACTGACCCTCAACTCGACTCTACCTTTCTCACCAGTCAAATTCCAGCCTAGACCTCTCTCGGTGTACCCCTCAACAGGTTCGGTACTAGGTGCAAGCACCAGACTCGGGTTGAGATACGGTAAGACCACGATTGATCGATAGAAATGCGCTATTGACCTTTTGCCCGTAGAAGGTATATGTATCTTGACTGATCCAACTACCACGTATCTCACACATGGACCTTTACCATTCTGGGAAGTATAGGTACCTTTCGCTCCGCCGCCTAGAGGTAGACGCATCCGGAATGGTATGTTGTGAGTACCCTCGGCGGCCAGCCTGTACCCATCGGAGTCAGGTCCAGAAGCGAATAGAGAAGAAGAGAGGTTGTGCTGGATATCCGGGTCGAAGACTGGTAACGGGTGCGGTTGGTGGTAGAAGATATGCCGAGTGGTGGCGGACAGTTCTGTACGATCACAAGTTGGTCAGTATGACAGGAACAAATCAGTCTCTATGAGGTATGGGACTGACCTTCGAAACCAACCACTCTGACCTTCCCACCACCAACTCTCAAACCCTCTCCTCGTTTGCCCCCCGTGATTTTCACTTCCATTCTACCTCTGACTTCACCACCTTCCACTACACACTCTCGTTCCAGTACTACATCAACTTCCACCCTCGCTTTGCCTTTCTTACTAGCCTCCAGTCGGACTTTGTTATCCTTTTGCCACGAGGTTTCACGATCATCTTGCTCAGTAGGTGGAGGAGGCAAGAGCTTATTCGTTGATAATCTCCTTGATTTAGGTCCACCTAGTAAGACGTTCAATTCCGCCGAGGAACGCTGCTTCGACGAAGAGGGATGTAACAATGTGCCCTGTCTCGCTAGAAGCTGCGCCCCGTCGGACAGACTCCTACCTCTATTTCCTAACATAGTCGGCTTTCTCGCCAGGCCATTCTCGTGAGACATGGAACTTTCACTCCATGGTCTAGCTCTGAGGTCTTCCTCGGACGAGGCTCTATCACGATGTTGGTTCACGATAGAAGCGGGAGACTGAGCCGAAGGTAATAGACCTGTACCGGATCCGCAAATCGTCTCTCCAGGTCTAAAAGTTCCATCGCCGGTAGGTGAAAAAGCTAACATCATTCCGCCGTTTTCGGCTGAGAGCAACACAGCATTCTTCGAATGGATCCCAGAGGATATGTCGGATGTTCGCTTGGCCATCATCGGTGGATCTTTCCGATGCTGAGGTCGGTCCGTCATATCATCCACTTCGGGTACACCATATAAATATTGCGGTTGTGATTTCGATCTGGACATCTGTTGACGATTCTGAGGTGGGAGGTATTCCTGAGAATAAGCTTGGTATTGATGATATGCGTGGTTGTTGCCGTTGGTGGGATCTGAATAGGTTGTAGCTGATCGAGGAGGGTGAATGTTCGTTGGTGGATAAGGGAATTGTCTAGTTTGATAGGTAGAGTGTGAGCCGGAGGACTGGTGAGATTGTGACGAAAGTTTGGATGGTGAGGCTGCGATCGACTCTGATCTCGAACCTGAAGGAGCTGATCCATTGGATATACTTGTCGAGGGCCTTCTAGGATGAGGTACAGGCAAGTCCATTGGCGAAGCCTCGACATTGGTCGAAGATGGTTCGTTTGCCATATTCCTCCCATGAACATAATTTGATACCTCCTCTTGCTCGTTCTCATGTACTAGGTCATCTTCTCCAGAGAGGGGTAGATATTTTCCTGATCCCCCACCACCACCTCCGAAAGTATCTGCTCCTGAACTCTTGGAGAATTTCCTTCTCATATCTTCCGATATCTGCCTGCTTGCAGTAGTGAGATGTGACGCGATAGAAGCACTGCGTGTAGGTGTTGGTAGAGGTCGTAAAGATTGTTTGGGCGTTTCATCTTCCATCCCATGCTGGGATTCAGCTTCTTCAGGTTCAGATTCAGCTTCTTCTTCGTCTGCATATTGCGGATCTATAGCTGAATCTAAAGTCACATTGTGACTATTTTCCGATTCGCTTCTGATTGAAGGTCCGCCGATCCTAGGCGAATGTACACCTACGGATCTCGGGCCCATGGGCCTAGCTGGACTGGGCGGGATAGCGGAGAAGCTCGTAAATCCTTTATTGCTACTACTGCCTTGTCTTGTATGAGTCGGTCGAAGTTGAAACGCAGGTGCAGGTGCACCGCGAGTAGGCGAAGGTTGAGGTCGAGAACCAAGTTGGCTGGCTAATGGAAGTCGAGATGGTGAAGATTGTGAGGGTTTGGGAACTATACCGGTGAATCGAGGGAGTTGAGGCTCAGCAGGAGGTGGAGAGAGTGTTGAAAAAGAGATTCCGAGACCTTGCGAGGAAGGGTTGGGGGAGATGGTATGAGGCATTTTGTCGTGTTTTATGGGTGATAGTCGTATAAGTTGCACTATTGTTGGTCGAGTGAAGCTTCGAAGCGCATTTGTCGATACCTATGAGAAGCTTGAGAGAACGGGCGATGATCGGGTGTTATTAGATATATAGATAGCAAAAGACATCGACAGCTACAGTGTACTGAAAGTGATGAACGATGATTAAAAATAGAAAAGACGATCGCGATCAGAGACAAGCGCTAGAATCGAAGCATACCTTGAACAGTACGAAGGTGGAATCGAATTGTGTCAAATTGTCATCTAGTCGTGATGTACAGCTCACCGTAGTCTTTTGTTGTTGTTCTGTCAGCATTTAGTCATGAGCAGGTGCAGTAGACTTGACTTGAATTCCGCAAATCAAACCACCAGCCGAAGTAACGCATATTAGATAGCCCTGATTTCATCATCTCAGACTGGACACGAACCCATCCCACAGACCTGTGAGATGGAAGGTGGATGATCAAGGTTCAGATCGAATCATGTTGGGAATATGAGATGTATCATTTGTTGGGATCCAGAAACATCAGATGGCTGAACTGGACGCTTCGAATGGAAAAACAACAACGAAAAACAATCCGATGTCGGAGATCACCGCTGGGCAGGTCTGTAAACGTGGATTTGATCCCGCATCTATCACGTGACACTGTGGAGGTCCCAAAGATGAACGAGCTGGATTTTTGGAATGTCCGCACCAAAATGATCAAGAAACAGTCTCAACATATAGTCTTCCTATAGTAGAACCCATTCAATAACTTCAACAGGTCCACTCAGCTCCTCAAAGGTACCCGAACATGGTAGTACTGAAGAGGAAGAGGGACTTTGGCGATCAAAATGAGCCAAGTGCTCCGGTCATAATCAGACCCAAAGCGGGGACCAAAGCTTTCGCTTCCGGAAAAGCTATCAAGGATGCTCTGGATACAGCTTCGTCACAAGGTATGTGTCGAATTCGTAATCGCTCCATGCCGATGTGGTCACTCAATCGTGCTTCTGTAGCCTTCGTGTCATTCAGGCAGCAAATCGTCACTCCTCACTCTTCCCTTCCTCTCGCTATCAACCACCCTACAGTAATCATTCTTCAGCATTACCTTGATACCTCTCCAACCTGCGAGGAGATCTTTCGAGCATGGCAGATAGGGGATCAGGTAGGTCTGGTAACATTTTTGAGTTTATATCCAGCTCACTAATCTCATCGCAGACAAAAACCGAAATACAGGCTCAAGCTGCAGTTGAACTCTTATCAGAAATCATCAGCATTTTAACCCCCATACCATTCTTTCGGAGTTCAGTGGTAGGCTTGATCAACAAGTTGGTTTCGAATACCGAACCATACAGTGAATATGTGAGCTTCCCTAAAACCGCTTTCCATGGAAGAGCCCTGAGCTGACTATGACTGCTGTAGCTCAACCGCTTATGTCAGTCTGGAAGACGGGATGATGTCTATCACGGATACCTCTTGGCAGCTGCGGCTGTCGCTGTCGACCCACCTACGTCAACGACCTTAGGGTCATCTACCTCTGGGAGACTAGGATTGAAAGTCTGGGGAGTCTTGGTAGAAGGCGGGATTGTGAGAGGATTGGGTAAACAGATGGGTATGAGGAGGAGGAATAAGGAGGGTATGGTCGGCTATGGAGAAGTCGATCCATTGGATAAGCCAGGTGAGCTCATGCCCTTGGTCCCCTGGATGACGAATGACGCTCAGCTGACTTCTACCAATCATACTTGTAGATATACGACACCTCATCTTACGAACAATACTTCCCCTCTTATCGACACCTACCTTCCAAGCTCATGCTAGATCGATTCTTCCCCCTCTTTACTCTGGTCTCTCCGCGGACCCGCCGATCACTGTCTACAGAGTCCTCACAGCATTGTGGAATGCTATATCTGGGCCATCGATTGGGCTGAATCGTCGAACGTCCCTGGTACTATTCCATGAGAAATCACTAGAGCATCTTTGGCAACTCCTCTCCCGACAAGATGTCGAATCAAGTACAGGGAAAACTGTTTCCGAGATAGTGGAAGCTTTCTTGGAAGGGATCACAACTGTTCCTGGACAAGGTATCTGCTTCGCGGATGAAGGTTGGTATCCTCGTCGGACGACCGACGGGAATGCAAATGCCAATGAAGGTAATAACGGCACAGCAGTAAACGGAACGAACGATGATCGGCACGATAGCTGGAAGAGAGGATTGCATAATCGGATTCTCGGGAATGTCGTGAGAAAGGTCGGGAACAAGGCTGTAGACGATGATGGTGTAGTTGGGAATTGGATGACCAAGGTCTTCGAGGCCTGTCCAGAGCTCATAGCTGGGTAAGTCTTATTTTTTCGCCTGATCCGACACTTGCTGATAGTCGTGCAATAGATATTGGGCACACTCAGCTCTGGCGGTAGATCCTCGTCTCAATGCGAGATGGGTAGGCACAATGGCTTATATTGGACGTATCATCTCTCTCCCTACACCCGCTTTAAACACTTTTCGACAACCTGTACCAGCCGGTGCCGATCCTTCGACAGCCCCTTTCAGATCTCATCCACCTGCTACTTCAGTCATCATCGAATCTATCCTTCCCGCACCCCTCACCAAGAATCATATCATGAAAGGTCTGCAACTTACCGATGGTCTGGTTCAACATGTCACAGCAATCACTCTTGCACGAGGACTACAAAAGCTTTCAGTCGTTCAAGAACTCTTTTCGCAAATCGAAAAAATGATAGAAGACGAGCCTTCCACTTCGGAAGAAAACGCTTGGAGACGTGGCCGTCGAGAGCTCGAGATGGAAGCTAGGAAGCGAATACCGGAACTCAGCGTCATCATCGCATTCGCACAAAAGGCAGCTACCATGGGCCCGCCCGAACCCGAGACAGAGGCTGAACTTGCTCTCGCGTCAAAATCAGCTATGTTGACTGAGATAGCACTTCGTATATTTGGCTTGTGCAATAAGACCATGCCATCTATGGCTTCCGAGGTGAAGTTCGATGTCGGAAGGTTACTCGTTTCCGCTTCGAGTGCTAGCGCGGAGAGAAGAGCCAGAAGGGAAGCTAGAGAAGGAAGTGTGATTAGTGACTCTGGGAGTGTGGCGAGTGTGGGGACCATGGGTACGGCAGGTATGGGTGGTGGGTTCGGTCAATCGAGAGGAGACGTAGAAGGGTTCGAAGCTCTCAGTCAATTGCATGTGCTGCAATTGCTGGGTGAAGTAAGAGATTGGAATTGGATGAACAAGGCGGGTACGTCTGAAGTTCTTAGCATCACATAAGCCCGAAATCCTCGCTGATATTGTGAATGACTCTTTAGCTGGATCTCAGTATACGTATCTCTACCATATCTTGCTGTTGTACCTTTCCACGCGTCAATCTGTCACTCAGCTCAAAACTGTCTCACTTCTCCAACATCTTCTGATACCAACGTTACTATACGATCACGATCCTTCCGAGCTATCTATCTGGCTCGACGCTTTGCCCCGCGCTTCAGACTCGGCGTCAGGACCGATGCTTTTAGCTCAACAGATACACCTTCTCTCTTTCCTCGATGATTGTTTCAGGAGAGCGATCAAGACACCTTATCGATACATCGAAGACGCGTTTGCGGTTGTACCGGATCATTTCGAATATTCGAGGCCTACCGAAATGGTTAGTCCAGTGTTGATGACCATTGTGGAGCAATTGAACGCGAAAATATTGGGTCAACTGATCAGTACGGAAGCTGCTGGAGTCGTTCTGTTGTATATACGGCGGATTGTCTTGGGACTGGTAGGGAAGCAGAAAGATCTGCAATTCTTACTTGCCATCGTTGGGAAATTTGACGATTTGTTGGAAAAGGCGAAGGAAGCTGGTCAAGCTAGAGTTGGTCTTCAAGATGTTGTTCAAGGTATGAAGGATGATTTGGCGCTTGTACAAGGCGCGAAGCAGAATAAAAAGTCAACAGGTATGTTTTTCCATGCGGCGCCGTCGTACGCGAAACTCTGCTAAATATCGGTTGTAGATCGAGATCCTGAAGCTCACCGCCTGCGAGATGAAGAAGACTGGTCAGCTCGATCGTTCGAGCAGACTTGCCTCACCATGACAGTCGATCAATGGGGAGAAGTCGGTGCCCTCACTTCACTTGCATCCACCTTCATCAAATCCGCCGATGACGCTACCATCATCAGAAGAGCATCTTTCCTTTTACAACTCCTTCCATCGAAGAAAGGGATACTATCATCTTTAGAAGCTAAATCTACTGCGCTACATTTACTTGATCAATGCCTGGCATCACTTGCAAATCCTCCATCTCTAGCTCCACTAAAAGCTTCCATATTCGAGAACGACTTCGTCAAGCAGCTGTTCTTGAGTGAGAAAGGTGACGATTGCAGAATCCGTAAGTGATCAAGTTGATAATCCACTCTAGCCGTGCTGACCTGTTTCCTCAGCGCTCAACTCCCTTGTCGCTCGTCTCCAGAGCTCTATAAGCAATGATGCAGGTCTTGCGGAAGTATTCGTACTTGAGCTTGTTGGTGCGTTAAAATCCGACAAAAAGGGCTCGAATATGGAGCGCGTGAGTCAACTCGTGACTGTCAATTCGAAGATTACTGACCAGAACCGCATAGACTCTTACACTTCTGCAACCATGGATCCCGTTCCTTGGCGCCGAGCCAGCTATAAAAGTCCTCAAACCGATCATTAAGCGATCTGAGACCGCCATACCCCTCCTAAAAACAACTCTCGCCCCCACTATCGCATCAATGGTGCTCGCTACTAACGATCCGTCCTACGCGGTCGATCACATCAAGGAGCTGGTCAAGCTGAAGTCGATCTCTCCTGTTGTTCAACTTATACGAAAAGCGTCAGTGGACCAGGAGAAGCGGAAATCTTTGAATGCGTTGTCGATAAAGAAGGGTGTAGTCCGCGATTTACTTGCAATCGAAGAAGACTCCGCTTTCGAACTTGTCACTCTGCTGGCTCAAATTTCGAAAGACGCAGCGGCCACGATTTTTGCGGTCCTATCGAAAGATTCGACTCAACTAAAGGATGACAGGGTCCTTCCGATAGTGGATATCTTACTTGACGCCCCGTCTGACATCTCCGACAGGAAACTTGATGTTGTGTCGCTTGCCATCAAGGTGCTGGTTTCCTCCAACGTATCATCGACCCAATCGGAGTCTGCTATTCGCATTGTAACTCGACTATCCCAGCAACAAAATGAGGATGTATTCCAGGAAATCAGAAAGCTCAAGTTGACAGATTATGGTCTGCCGCTAGCTAGACTGACCGAGACACTGGCTGACCGTGGGAGTCAAGTGTTTGATCCCCCCATCAAGCACCTGTTAGACTTGGGTTTGCAATATGCCGTTAGAGTCTGCTCCAAAGTGGGTGAATCAAATACAGACGAACAAGCCGTACTGTCACATTTAGGTGAGTAGATCTTCAGGCCGTGATGAGTTCACTGTGCTCATCATAAATATAGACAACGCCATTACAACTGCGGAGGACATAAAACCGGAGGTGCAACTGTCAGAGCCAGTCATCACAGCTATCATCCAAGATCGACTTGACAATGAGGAGGCTATCATACTTGCCGTAATTCTCGCCAGACGAGTCGATATGAAGGTGAGTGCCATACGGACTCAACTCATTTTTAGGTCATCACTGATGTTTATCCGCATAACAGGCATCCTTCATCCGTCAACAACTCCAAGCGCTTCTTGCTAGCTCAGCATATAATCGTTGCATCGACTCATCTTGTCCCGCTTCCACCCGCCTCAACTACATTCGACTGCTTCATTCCCTTTTTGCAGCTTCTACCTATGTCTCCTGTCAACCCAATTTCATCGAGCCTCTCGTCCCACTCTATAGAGGTACCTTGTCCGAATCTGATCGATTGATATTGAATATGTTCCAGCTATTCGAAGGATATAGGAAATTATCTGTATCGAGTATACTAAGATTCTGGTCTGCTAGTGGGATCATCGGATCAGGCAATCGATCTTTCGACGCTCTGACTTCATTAGATCCTCAGAAGGTTTTCGCTACCTGTCAAGCTTACCCTCTTCGAAGACCTCTGAGAGGGTATGGTAAAGCGAGTCGTCAACCAGAAGACGGAGAAGGAATGTATGACCCAGTGTTCGTCATGAACCTTTTGACAAGTACGATGTCTGAAGGAACAGTGACAGGTCTCGATTGGGTAGAAATACTTAGAAGTAATGTCTTGGGTCTGACTATTTGCGGATTGTCATCACGGGATAAAGAAATTAGAACAGTGGCGGGTTATGTATTGGCAAAGGCGTACCATTTGATTAACGTGAGTCTGTCTTCGGAATATATACAACTATTCAGGAATCAGAGTTCAAAGCTGATCATGGCTGGAACAGAAAAAACCATTCTACGAGCGAAATCAACTTCTTTACACTCTTCGATTACTTCGTCATTCCATTGAAACACCTTCCGCCCGATTACCAATACTCACAACACTTTTCTTCGCCCATGCCCTGAGATCACTCGCGAACCCATCACATTTCTTGTACCCTCTATCGTCGAGATTCTTGCTTCAGCGACATGTATTCGATCCTACCGATACGCCGATGCTTTACTCCATGTTATATGCTTCTGGAGATGGGTGGAAGAGGGATCGGGGTTGGATCATAAGATTCTTGAAGGATGGAGTGAGAAGTGACGCTGTGAGTGACGTGATCTTCTTCTCGGAAAAGCTACCACTGACGATTTATATGGGGTGATATAGGATTGGCGAGTCATCAGAAGAAGGAAAGTATGGTCCCTTCTGGCTACGATGTTTAGCTCTTCCTTGGATCCTGCTTTCCGTCGTACTGTCCTTCAGGTATGTTCAGCATCTATGACCGAATCACATACCAGGCCAAGCTGACTTGAAGTCTTTTCAAAAGGCAATGGAAAGCATGGTGACTATCCCCGCGGCTGCTCGATCGCTTGTCCTGCGCGATGGTCTCATTGTCTGGCTTTCGATGCAATGGACCAACGTCACTCGACGGCAAATAGACTCCCATTTGAAGGGTACGAAAGCCCAGACATGGGAGAAGGACGAGAAAGCTATGATACTGAATCTGGTCGAGAAGGTCTGTGTCAATATGATACCTACCGAGATTGAGAGAGTAAAAGAAGGTAAAGAGATTGGGAACTGGGTTGGACACGTTGAGATCTTCTTCAAAACGGTCCTTGATGCTGGTATGTTTCTTCTCAATCTAAATGCCAGACAATGGTACGAAAACATATTGATGACTCAAACAGATGTGGATGCGGAACGACTGGTCGTCCTTACACGGATCTTATACCGATTATCAACCATACCCCGACTTAGACTTACAACTGCCATCGTACCGCTACTTGTGGACCAACTGAAAAAGTTGGAGGACTCTTTAGCACCGACAAAAGCAGATTTAACCTCTTTCTTATTCCATATCGGACTGAACACTGATCCGGAAAATTTGAGACATGATATCAGAGGGAAAGAAGCAATCGAAGAGGTTGGGTGGAGGGCCGAAAGAGGCGATGCGGGTGACGAATTGGCTGATTGGGTAAAGAAGGAAAGGAGATTGGTAGAATGGGAAAACTGATGTAACGTAACATTGCTATGCAAATGAGGTGTATCTCGTTATA
The DNA here is from genome assembly GCF_000507465.2 of Kwoniella mangroviensis CBS 8507. NCBI lineage: Eukaryota > Fungi > Basidiomycota > Tremellomycetes > Tremellales > Cryptococcaceae > Kwoniella > Kwoniella mangrovensis. The sequence continues at coordinate 2,999,511 of NW_027062534.1, read as the reverse complement.
ATGCTGCGTAAATGCTTGAGATCGTTGCAAGAGTCATTACTGCATGAGCAGGTGGGTCATAGTCTATATCTGCGCGACGACATGTTTGAAAGGGTTTTGCTTTGGCATTCTACCTTCGAAGGAGCGTCTTGTTTGACAGCTCCGCTCTGGCATATTCAAGAGATATAAACTTCTCCCTGCTGGACCATATCATTGAAATGTTCTTTGCACATGATCATACATATACCCATTGCATGAACTTTCAAGATTGGTCAAGTAGACAAGGCAGACCTACCTAACCAGGTGATGATAATGGCTTCCACTTTGACTCCATCCTGTATCCCTCCTCAGCTCCACACCCAAGTGTCATTCTCCTACCCTTCGTTGGGCCCTGGAATCTACATGATTGACATGACAAGTGACTCGACTTGCACTGAGCAAGGGCAAGGACAAGAGGTCCATACAATGAACATGAACAATATTCAGCAAGTGATCGATAGTTGCAGTGATGAGAATTGGAAAGATATTTTGAACGATCCCAGATCGAAATCATCACTGGACAAGAGTATCCGAAGTATCGAGATTACTTTGGACATGTCCGGATCGTATTTTCGAGGTGTAAATGGTGAGCAGATATCGTTAGAATACTTCAACGAAGGGTTCAAGTGTAGATTCAACCCATCTTCCGAGGGGAGCGCATATGGAGACGGTATGGCAAGGTTTACTTTGAGAATCAATTTTCCAGGGAAGCTGGGTACGAAGGGGTCGGAGAAGAGTGATTTCCAATAAGATTCGGTGAGCTCTTCAATCTATCCAGTCCAATAGGAACTCCTGGCTTGGGGTACAGTACAGTATATTCTGCATCCCCATTCGATTGCATTTTGCTAACCAGCTGATATCGTCTCTTAAAAGACTATCGAAAGAATAGTAATCGACCGCCAGGAGATCCTAGATGATGGCTTCCAGCAATAAAAAGAGATCAAGATAGGATATGCCCTTCCCAATCAGTCCTTTTCAATGTCTGCACCAACAGTCCACGAAAAACTCGCTAAAGATACATTCGAACCAAAATCACAATCGCTGCACAATCGATCTCCACTTTCTGTTGGGAGTTCAGAAATTCTCAAACACTGTTTGCCCACCATACCTCGTGAAGGGTCTCATGTATGTTTCCAGATCAGCAATGATCTTAGAGGTATCATCGCTCCTAAACATAAGCTTAATGAGGTGACGGAAGATACACAGTGGGTTTTGAGTGTATTCGGAAGTAAAAATGTAATGGATAGCTCAAGTGACACTTCCACTTTGGATACCTACATTGCTTACGCTTACGGAGAGTGTAGTAGAGTACAGTATCGTTATAGTATATCTCTATATCTCTGTATATCTCTGAAATGAGATATACTGCGAATACTACTGAAATCTCAATCTGACATCGTCCGTGAACACTTCATGCGCTGCCGTACTGCACGGAAGGGGGACGAGCAGATGAGTTCGATTTGAAACAACATAGGGGATACTGATCATGGAGCCCTCTATGTAAGGATTTTTTTAGACTTCGGGGAACACACACATAGGTGCATTAGACAGTACGAATAGGACCAACCTAGATGAATTCTCGACGCAGGGATCATGGGCCAGACTATTAAACGAGTGATAGTGTGTCATGTATAGCAATTTCACGAGCTTATAATCTTCGTAAGAAAGTCAAAACCTATATACATATTTAGTACGTACGTGGTGAATACAGATATACAACTTTCCGCACACCTTATCAACTTCAGATATAGTATTGTAGAATGGATACAAAGCTTAGCAGTCCCTCCAGGGGTCACCGGGTCATGCAATTCACGAAGCCTGGTTCGATCGACAATGATGCATTATACAAGGTGCGCATTTATTCTCCATCAGATGATAGAATTGTTACTAGATTTTGGTATATCTTTTCAATGTGAAGGATAAAAGATAATGGAAATATGAGTCGACCAGCTGGTGCGGTTTACCAATTACTCTGTATCATCGTATGATCATCTACCCGATCAGTCTACAAGAAACCTCTTCCTGTTCCTTTTGGAAACACTCTGACTGTATTTGGCTCTAATCGATATTGTAGGGGGTTCGACCTGGGTATGTAAGGAGATTTTTGGGAATCTTTCAATCCGATAGGATTCGTCAATGGGTGCGACGAGATCTGAATCATGAAAAAACACGAGAATCAGCTAAAACCTTTCTTCAAAATCTGTTCATTCGTCGCTTTCGTCAGAAATACGATGATGGTGATTCGACTACTCTTTTCGACCCAGTATATCAGATATGAACAGAAGACTCACCTCTCCCATGACATCCCCACTCCTTCCTGAAGGCAGATGGGAAACTCTCCACCAACAACCCTGCCCTAGTCGCAATAGCCTATATAGCAAATCACTCTCGCCAGCTTCTTTGGAAGGTATAATCGTCGAAGAAAGTGGTAGATGGTCCGCATGGATTGTCGATACCAAAATCGAATTCGACTATGGTAAGTACGAACAAACACATCAGTAATAAAACTAAAGTGGGAGACAGTCATGACACCTACCAATTTCACTTTCGCAAATACGGCTCGAACGAATTTACTTAATTCCAATGGGCTGAACCCTAACCAATCCAGCTCGCTCAATCCGTCAAGTATTAATAAACTCCCATCTGTCAAATGAGATGTTATATAGTCGTAAGTCTCTCTCAAAATTGGTTTCTCATCGATGTCGAATAAACTCGGTGTATTCTTATTTGGTATTTTGATTGATGAAGGTAACGATGAGGGTGATATATGTATGAATGAATGACTTGTGAGAGGTGGTAGTGGTGTACCCTATAGCACACCCACAAGGATAAGCAAATGATCTTGGCTAGGATGTCAGTGGTCTGAGTTAACTCACTATCTTCTTCAAAATGGCTTCCCAGCTACTCCTCCCTTCACCTTTGAAATCAACCCATATAACCTTACGTTTCTCCTTGCCCAACGCCGAAGACACCAGATGATACACTGCAAAGTTACCAGGAGACGATAATGTATCTGATATGATCAACTGCGAACGAGGTGGAGGTAGTGATGTCGAAGACGAAGGGAAGGGTAGATGCGTGGTGAGGTATGTCATGGTAAGAATGACTCGGGGATGAGCGTCAAGTCTTGAATCTGTTCTCGCTGATGGTCGTTAGGCGTTTCGCTCTGATGATATCCTGGGTTGAGGATTGATGCATGAGACAAAGAGGACGTTGTAATCTAGGTTAGTCTCAAGTCTGATCTGACCAGCAAAAATCGATGCCATGACTGTCTATTCCGCTGGAAGTGATGTCAATATCACGTGACACGCATCCTCGCAATGACGTATTGGTGTCAGGAGGTCAAACGTCAAAGGGGCAAGCAAGCATTCAAGCTAGCTCCACCTCTATCAATCAGGATCTGAATCGCATATATACCATGGAGACCATCCCCCTTACTCAACACTTTACGATGTCACTCGGAGCTACCATCAACTGGAGATCCATCAAACCAAACAGATTGATCAGACCTACCGTTGTGTGAGTGCTCTTGTCCCTCGCTACTGATAGGACATCTGCTAAGATTCGTATCCTCTTCGATATTAGGTCCCGATCGATTAGTTCCTTTCCCAGACCTAAAGTACAGCCCACCTCAGTCAAACAATACAGAATGGGTGAGTATCACCTACCTATCTACCTGTCACTCTCTCTTCCTGTCATTCGCTCCAAGCAATAGAGAGACGAGTCATATTGATGTATACTGTCCAACGTAGCTTCCGTCCTTCAAGCTACTGCCAAAGCTGCTCACTCCGCCGTAGCAAGTCTGGCCTCCGCTGCTCCCGTGAAAGTCGGAGATGCAGTCCCAGACGTTGATATCAGAATCAACAACTTGGAAGAGAAGATCAACTTTTCAAAACTACCAGGAAAGAACGTGTTGGTCTTGGTTCCAGGAGCGTGAGTCGAGTCGTGTCCTCTGTTCACATAGATAGACGTGTGCGAATTATGCTGATGTGCATTTTTGAATTGGGTCGTAGCTTCTCACCAACTTGTTCATCCCAAGTACCAGGCTACCTCGAGCAATACTCGACCTTCCAATCCAAGGGTGTCAAAGATATCTACGTGGTAGCTGTTAACGACATGTTTGTGGTAAATGCCTGGAAAGATAAGTTGGCCGGTGACAAGAACACCGTCAAGTTTGGTATGTGCACATGTCAAATACAGGTCATGAACAGAGAGTGATGACTGATCTGATGTATAGCTGCCGACGATACTAGTAAACTCGCATCATCTCTCGGTCTCGTCCTTGACGGTCAAGCCATCTTCGGTGGACCAAGGCTCAAGAGAGGTGCCATCGTAATCGAAGATGGAAAGGTTGTGCACGTCGCTGTCGAGCCTTCGCCTGCTGAGGGTGAGTCCTGAGTATAACGGAAGTAGTGCAAACACGTCGTACTGATGTATCTTACTGCATTTAGTCACCGTCTCTCATGCTGACGAAGTCCTCAAGACTTTGTAAAATGCGAACAAGTCAAATAGAAGTAAAAAGTAACGCCTGTTGGCTTCAAAGGATAAAAGGAAAAATCGCATGCAGTCATATATCTAGATGCATCTTCATCATTCTGCTTCTGCTGACCTAGCAAACTAACTTGGGTTCGTGAATCGCCTTTTCTCGTCTTCGACTGACCATTTGAGAGGTGCATATCTTGGACCCATCACTATGTTCATAAACTCTCCTTTTCGTCCCTGAGATTCTCAGTCTAATACGTTATCAACAAGCGTTACACAGTGGTAGGAAATGTGAAAGGTGAAACTATTTGAATTTGTGAAATTCGTATTGGAAGTCACGTCGATGAAGGCCTTCTGTAAGCGAATGGCTATAATGAGTCAGAAACACAAAGGATATCGATAATTGTTTGGCTGTATGGCTTCAAAATGCGGTGCGTCAACGGAGAGAGACCGAAGAATGGGGGCTTCTGATGATATCACGAGTAAGTGCATAAAAGTCTTCTATATCGCTTACACAATCTCTTCAGTATCTTATTTCTCAGAGGGACATCGAACGGGCAATTCCATCGGCGAGACATTTGCGATTCACTGATTCCCCATTTGAATCAAAAAAGCTAACAATCTTCGAGCGAGATGGAACCTACCACTTCTAGCATCACATCTGACGATAACAGTGTCAAATATAGCTCCATCGCTCCAGCTGACCCAAAGCTTGATCCTGAACCCATCCCATTTGAATGGTCATTCGATAATCTTTCGAGCGGGTATTCAACCACTCTGAGGAAGCAATACATCAGCGTCGAGATGACCCCTACGCATACGAGTACGAGCGCACCTTATGTCATTCCATTCGAACCTCAAGCTGCGGACGAGAAGGAGAGACAGAATCAGAATATGAAATCCCTCTTGGACAGTATTCGCACATCTAACGAAGAAGGATGGGAATCCGTCTTAGACCTCCCAATCGAAGAACAAGAATGGATGAATCGCAATCATCCAGGACGATACGATGCCGAACGATCTCAAGTCCAAAGGTCCATACAGTCAATCGAAGATATCTATGGGGATACCGTACCGACAGGAGGGTATATTCAGTTCCAACAAGATGGTTTAACTACTGAGATCAAGGCTAGGGAAGGCAAAGAAAATACCTGGGTGATGAGTATGATGACTGCTAGAGGAGCGCCGTTCTCTGGAAAGGCGTTTTCGCCTGATCTTGTGAGACCACTATCTATACTGTGTTGGGCAATTTACCATTACATATGCTAATTTGGATGTGCTGTGATGTGATAGGATGATAAATACGAAATACTAAGTATTCAAGCTTCTTCGGGTATATCGCCTTCCTTACAGTTCGGATATGGACCAAGACCCCGACCCTCACCCTCAAGCTCAGGTAATTCTATCGGTGCATTCATTAGTGATCTACACGAGAATACAATGAACCATCCTCAATGGTCTAAAATCCTCAACAAAGCTTTCAAAGCTCAACGTACCTGTTTCTCAATGGCCGATTGTGATGGTTTAGATGGATTGGCATATGTGGCCGATGGCTTCGAAGTCAAGGTCTCGAAAGCTAATCCAGACGAGAGGGAAGATTATGGAATTGAATATAAAGTCGAATTTACACCTTGTGAGAGAGAATCACAAGCCTGAGTGAATTGAGGTAGAGGTATCTTGCGAGATAGTTTCATTATCATCGGCAATGAGTCATTGCGTGAATTTATGTGCATTTGATCTGGTAGGTGCTTTGAACGCCACTGATCAATCATCTTCACATCAATGCATCGTATATGCATTATACATATAAATATACATCTTCCCATCGCTACAGTATATTCGGATTAGCTGAGCGATACAGAGACAAGACTTCAATCGAGAGATCTTCTCCTTTCCTTTTTTCAACGCGGGACAAAGCAAAGGTCCAATTGCCTCCGAGTTCAAAATCCGCTAATCCAATTCTTATGTACAACTGCAATCAAAATTTGAGCTCTATTTAAACGGTCCCACTTCCTTATAATTCATATATAAGATGCGATAGATCTCGTTTTCTTCCAACTGCTGTATTTTTGAAATGCCTTCCAGTAAATGGAACCCCCGTCGCAAACGTCTTCGCGACGCATTCACCAAATCCAGTCGCAAATACTTCATTCTCAGTAATCAGAGTGCACTCGATAAAGCCACTGACAACAGATTACAATACATTTCAGAAGCACAGTGGCGATGGCAAGGATCCCGAGATTACTTCTCTACAGGTGAAGGAGATGTGCACGACTGCAAGAATGGTGGTATGGACAGCCTTTCTACCGACATTGAGGATGACGCCTTGTCAGATACTCGTCATATGAGCAGCGAAGGACAGGTGGGTTCGAAAGTGAGAAATGGAGAAGAGCGGTGCATGTCAGGTTCGAGTGACTCTTTTAACCATGATCATAGTTTTGGTCATGATCAAGGTACTCGTACACAAGGGGTCGAAACAGGGAGAACACCGATTCATGATAATTATGAGGATCACTCTCTGACTGAGAATTGGACTGAGTGTCCACACGATCAAGAGGGGAATTGCTCAAGCGAAGGAAAGGGAAAAGCGATCGATCCTTCTACCTTAGTTGGTACCCACAAGCACCATCTTACTTAGACAGCTGATGGCTGAACCTGCCATAAAATCGAATTGTACACGGTACATCACAAGGTGATAATTAGACAAGCACATGCAATTTTGAATGATGTGGACATTCTGCTCAAGAGTGTGACGACAGACCTGTTCAAAGGCATAGATCATACATGGGTTCTTATCTTTTTATACTTCTTTCACCTACTATAATCTTACAAAGTCAAAGAGAATGTGAATGAAGAAGATTACGATGAAAGTAATTTGAAACTATATATTAAGGGTGGGATGCAATGAGAATGAATAATTTAAGAAAATGATATATATATATATATATAAATATATCCATGCTGTAATTGAACTAAACTAGATGTTGAATGAATTTATGTGACTTTTAGGTTCTTATGGGAGAATGAAGTTTTACCTTTTCACCGTTTGTTTTCAAGATGAATTGCTAAAACTTCATGTATGAATGGGTCTCGACTTCATGACTAAAGAGTTCATTAAGCCATATCTGGACCAGGTTGAGATTTCTCCTTGTGTTGGATATCCTGAGCGACCTTGTCAAGACCGATTTGCTTGGCGACTCTCTCTCTTCTTGCTCTGTCTTCAGCACCGGTATCATCATGGAAGATTCGGTCGACTTCCTCGAGAGAGAGACCTTTAAGTTCAGGTAGGACGAATACGGCATAGAGGAAACCGACGATACAGAAACACATGAAGACGATGTAGGTCTTCCAGGAGATGGAAGACAGCATGTGAGGAGTAACCGTGGCAACGGTAAAGTTCATCTGTGAATCACAAAACGAGTCAGTAAACCAGAAATCAAACCGTTGAGATCGATTGAGGAAATTACACTCACGATCCAGTTGATGGCAGAAGAGATACTCATACCCTTGGCTCTCATTTCGAGAGGGAACACTTCGGCGGAAACGACCCAAGCCAATGGACCCCAGGTGACAGCGAAGTTGGCAATGTACCAGTAAATCATAAAGACAGCAGCGTTACCAGCTCGCTTGTTGGCGTAATCGGGACCGTAGACAGCAAAGATGGCAGCGACCGTGGCGTGAGAGATGGCCATGTTGGCTGAACCCCAAGCGAGAATGGGTTTTCGACCGAACTAAGTATCAAATCAAAACCACATCAGACATCGATCCTTATTGACATATAAGCAAGGCAATCACTCACGTTGTCGACGAACAACACAGCAGGGATGGTGAATACAAAGTTGACGATACCGACTACACCAGTAGCGAGAAGACCAATGGTGTTACCAGTCAAACCAATAGATTCGAAGATGGTAGGAGCGTAGTAGATGATAGCGTTGATACCAGTCCATTGTTGAAGCGCTTGAGCACCGGCACCAAGCATCAATCGATGAAGAAGAGGTTTAGTGGTAAGCAATCTCTTGTATTCGGCAAGGGTGACTCGGAAGGTGACATCATTAGCACCGTATCGCTCTTTGGCAGCTTCTTGTTCGACCAATCGTTCGGCTTGAAGAGCTCGGAATTCGTATTGGACCTCGGGTGATTCAGCAGGAGCGTGTCGGAGCATGGCGAGGTTGGTGAGACATTCTTCCTCTCGACCTGCAAATGGGCAACATGTCAACATTGAGTGTTAACGATGCAAAACAGAAAGAATACGATAGACTTACCTTTGAGCATGAGCCATCTGGGAGAGAAGGGCAAGAAGATAGCTCCCACGAGAAGGACAGCAGCGGGAACAAGCTGAATACCGAGAGGTACTCTCCAAGCAGCATCCTTTTGACCGGCTCCGGTACCACCAATGTCTGTAGGGAGAAACGATCAAGTCAGATGTGGGATCTTTCCCTGTGTTATTCGATAAGAAACAACTTACAGTTGGTACCGTATCCGATCCAGTAGGAGATTAAGATACCGAAAGTGATAGCGAGTTGTTGTAAAGCAACTAGAGAACCTCGAATACCTGGAGGGGCAAGCTCGGCGTTGAACATGGGTACAAGCATTGAAAGAGCACCGACACCGAGACCACCGATGAATCGACCGACTAAGAATGACATTGTCGTCAGCTCCGTTTTTTCTTTCAATCTCCCACAAAATGAGATGCTCACCATAGATACAGGCGACGCTATCATTCGCACCAGTTTGAACAGCAGTACCGATCATGAAGACAAGACACCATCCGGAAATTGAGTACTGCAATAAAGGATTTTGTTTAGTCAATCTCGTCATCACTGATGAGAGGTATCGATGACCAAAACCTACTTTTCTAGAATATTTATCGGCCAGAGGTCCAGCCATGAGCGATCCGAAGAAAGCTCCCAGTTCGAGGATCGAGGTCAAAAGGCCTCTAATATCGCTGTTATCCTAAGAAAACCGATCAGCTTGACCCGCGAACGATCTTGCGAGTCAAGGGTGACTCACAGAAGCGAGATATCGTTGTTTAAAAGTGAACATGACTTGAACTTGACCGAATACACCTTGATTGTAACCGTATAATACACCTGCACGTGTCACGTCAGCCGTTGTATCATGGCAGGATGAGTGGGAGTGTAACACACCTCCAAGAGAAGCGAAGAGAGCCAAACTTAAGGCTCTACCATTCTTGAAGAGACCCCTCCATCCTGCATTTTGAGTTTCGGTAAGGAGGGCGTCGAAGTCACCTCCTGCTGGTGCACCACCGCCCATTGTGTAGTAGTGTTATTGATGTTGGTCTTGAGGGTTATATGGGTGGTAGTTGTGATATTCTATCTTCGATCTTTTCTTTCTGTTCGATGCAGATTGTATAAAAGATGAAGATGTTGTATGGATTGAGATGGATTCAAAGTTGGGTGTGAGAACGATGCAAGGTTGATATAAAGTATGGAGAGTGACGTCGATGGTTAAGAATGGCAGTAGTAGTAGTAGTAGTAGTGGCTTGAATTACTAAGTCTGATATAGGACAGTACGTATACCCCCACTTTGCTTCAGTTCTTTGTAAGAGTTGGGTTCTGGCCAGAGAGCAATGATGTCAGCCTTACTCAAAATTTAAATTTCGAAAAATGAACATGAGCGCGTGACCAGGTGCAAGTGGAGATAATCACAAAGTTCCCCTTGGGTACCCCACTTGACCATTGGCTCCATTAAAGTGAACATGCGATACATACCTTGATCTTTGATACCGCCAAGAACTATACTTGTTGGTTGGTTGATTGATTGTGGTTGTTGTTGTTGTTGTAGTCTGGGGGATGAGGTCGCAAGCAATCTTGACTAGGTTGAATGATATATATACCTTGACCTGTAATCCCAATTTTTTTTTACTTCCATATGCGTTACTAATGTGGTATGGTACGGTTTCCTACTATCTCCGGGTCAGCCGGGGCGACAGCTTACAGGCATAGGGGCACAGGGGCACAGGGGCACAGGGGCACACACATGTAAAAATAGATGAGAGCCCCCGATGACATCTGCCTTCCACGTCCCTCCACACGGCTCCAAAAAAGGTGCGTGTGCACGGTGAGAGTCCGGAAAGGGCAGAGTGACGTAGTTCAGCCACCAAGCCAGTCAGTCCATAGCCGGTTTTAGTTACTCACAAGCCGTAAATGTGCTTACGTTATGGCAATGAAGAATATTCCGAGAAAAGAGAAAAGAGCATAGAGAAGACGGAATCAAATTCATACATACATTCATGCAGTACACCCATTGCCATTCCTTCTCCAAGCATAAATACAAATGCATATTTGCAGTGTGGCTTACTGCAACTTTGGTAAAAGGTGGCTTCTGGATGCATACTTTTACTGTAGACCATAATCTCTTGACGACAATGATAATTATGTATGGAGGAATTGTTGTCACTAGGGATGGCACGGCCGCCGAGCGCTCATCTCATCCGTTCAACAAATTGTCGATAACATTTCATGTGCTTGAGGGAGATGTCATCGAAAAAGGGTCACTCATTTTTGCCATCGCTCAGGTTTTCGACTGTTCCCGACAAAGGCACAGGGCACGCACGTTCTTGGTGCAGATGCGGCAATAGATTCAGATTCAACTTGAAGCTTTAGCGATCTATATCTCTGTGCCCTTGAATGCGTATGAGATCATACGGGATGGGATGCGACAAGCAGTGCATCAGGGTATAAATGCCTTAAGGATATTCTTGTGGCGCCGGCGGTAGTCCACGCTGCATGATATCCGAAGCGTGTGCGCGGGCGGCAATGGTCGAGGAGGTCAAACTGTTTTTCGTAATTGATGTTGACAATAACCGAGGGTATGTACCGGAGACTGAAGTAGAAGCAATTGGTACCGTATCTTGGCTTCTTGGCCTCTTGGTCACTTTGCCTTGTGACAAGCTTCTGCATCTCTTGTTGAGACTGTACGCTACTGAGCCTGAAAAATTTAGCTCGAAGAAGCTAGGCTCTTCTTTCTGTTCCACCGTGGGAGAGCTTCCGACGGAGGCATCGTGGGAAAGTCGTTGTTATCCAAATATCCAGGAATGACGTCGGACTGTTCGCTCACACGAGAAATAACCGAAAAACACAACCAGACATTGACTATGAAAGGTGTGTTTAATTACAACTACTCATGAATCTCATTAGCTACTCAAGAGGTCGTCTCATCAAGGTGAACGACTAGTCTGAACAAGTATAAAGGGAATCTGACTCGACGGTGGTCTGCAAGCACTTCAAGCGAGATCGGTAGCTAGGAAACGGAGAACAAACCGACGATGCCTCAGAATACAAATGATCCTCCGGTGGTAGTGAAAGAAGCTGAGATGTGAGCTCATGTCTTGAGCAATGATGTAGTCTATCACCTTCAGGGCGACGGGTTTACTGACTATCGAACAACATATGTCCAGTGAGACAGTTCGAAGGTGGTTGAATGCACGACCAGATTTAGTACTAGGTACGTCAACAAGTGGTCTTCACCTCTTACCTGACTACAACACACACAAGTCGATATACGAGTACACAGTGCAGCCAGCTAAGTGTGACCTTCAATTGTATTGATTTAGCTATCGCTAAACGACACACCACCAACCCTCTCCTTGAACCTCTCCCCTCTTCCACCGCAACTTCACTGCCACCCACCTTATCTCTGTTAGTTCCGATCGATGGACTGAGGATAGATAAATTACGAATCAAAGTATCTACCAAAGCACGAAATGTCGAATTGGACATTCCATTACCCTTTTCCAGTACTGACAGTCAGAAAGGACTGGGAAAAGGTGGATTTGGAAAGAAGATGGAAGAGTTGGGTGAAGATGCTTTGAAGCATTTTGATATTGTAAGTCTTTTTTACTATCCACGAAGACCACCGCCTCATGCGGATTTTGCATTCTTTCGGGGTTCCATTTATATACGGTAAAGCTGAAACAAACTTTGTGTATATTGTTGTTAACAGCCAAAATACCCAAAGATAGAATACTTCGAACCTCCGACATCCATCTCTGTCCTACCCGTCTACCCACTTCTATTCCTCATTTTCTTGGTGGCCGCTCCAGCAGATCACGGAGTCGCGAATTTATTCAGGGGGTTGATCAAGAGGTATTTGGGAAAGTGGATGATACCTGGTGCAGCATGGTTCGCAGCTGCTTGTGTGAGTGATGGTATCTTGCTTCAAGAAAGAGAAATTGGTCTGATCTGATCTGATCTGAGTTTATCATGATGTACGATATTCTAGCACCTTGTGATCGAACCCTTGATATTGATACCTAAACTGATACAACATCAAGTCCCTCTTCTACAGAGTGTAGGTTATCCATCATCAAGTGACACAGGTGATATGACAGCTGATAGATGTCGACAACTTTCAAATATCCCATTGAATAGTTCTTCTACCTGTTCGTGGTATTCTGCACAGGGTACGGTGGGATCGATGCGCTGAACAGAGCAGGTGAGTCATTTCTCATTCAGCTGTAAACAAATGCAATTCATCAATGAGTAATCGCGATCCACATCTGACTCTGTCACACAGTCATTCAAGAAAGAATTAGACTCATACATTCTCATTCACCCGATAAAAAGAAATCTCAATAATATACGCCATACCAATATCCCTAACAACCTTCTGGAAATTTACTTGAGCCTAGGTTGGATGAATGGTCAAGCCATCGAGACACTCCATACGCCGATCCCGAGTGGCTCAGTTGATTCCCTATGCGGAAATGGTAATGAACGGTGATGACTTACTGTATACATGACATCTCGAATATAATTTATATATGTATATACTTATAATGTCCCTCTTGCGTTCATCACCGTATGGTGTAGACTAACACTGTCAACATCACTAACCCTGTTACTAACACTGGATCTAGTGAAATACCCTTCATACACGAAATACGATCTATTTATCCTCATCCTTCTTCTTCAGCAGGTAATCCCAAATCAAGCTTAAGCATACAAAGTATCCATGAACGTCTCAGCAATCTGTCCAACCACATGAGGACCGACACTCGTCTGACCAACACCTGGTCATCACAATATCAGCTGAAAATCTATCGAGCGGACCAAGGTCCTGCGTAGCAATATGACGCTTGAAGAGAATAGATGCTTACCATACAAAGCTACTAGATCACCTTTCTGATCGTTTGGAGAAGATTTGACATGTTTGACAACTTCATCCAAGTCATCTAATAGTTTATCGACTTTTCGAGCGCTCAATCTCTGCGATATAGACAACAATTATCAGCCCTGGACGCGTGTGCGGATTCTAGATCTAATTTAACCAATGACATTCGAATATCTGCCGTAGCGTATAGCGTACTAGCGTACTTACCGTGAAAGCCATATGTAAACCGCCTTTCTTACCGCCCAACGCACTAAGGTGCCATCCCCTCTTTGACATCTCATCGCCCACAGCGTAGATATTCAACGTCTCACTAGAGAATGCGACCACGCAAGCTTTTGGGTCTCCTAGTATATACAAATCATCCGCAAAACGCTCTTTGAGACCTTGGATGAGAGTTCGAGAGGCTGTGATGATTTCTCGACATGATTGAGTGTATCCGCTATTGCAAATATGATGGTATTATTATGCAAGCTTGGGTATTTGATAACTGAAACAAAGTGGGGACTCACTCTTCTCCCATGTAATTCAAAACTGCCCATGCGCCCGCTAAGATAGACCCAGGTCTATGATGATATACAATGTTGGTGGCCTTGACTGGCAGTATGAGATATTGTCAGATGAGCCTCACCTAGATCCAGCCATTGAAGGACTGGCATAAACACCTCCCTCCCAATCAGTCATGATGTAGTATTGATATCTCCTCAATTTCGGTGAATGATACATGATAACCGATGAGCCTAAACATCATCGCCAATATCACCATCTATCCGAATTAAGGGGCTGTTCATTACAGACCTTTAGGACAAAATGCGTATTTATGCTGTAAAGCAATTATTAGCCTTAATTATCAGACTAGGAGCGACGAGTTGTCACACTTACCGTATCACAACTTATACTTGTCACTCCCTCTACTCTGAAATCAAAAGGTTCTATATCCGATCCGAAACCAGCTTTATCCATGAAAGGCAAGATGAAAGAACCCAGACAACAATCCACATGTAGACCGATATTGTATTTTCTTGCTATAGCAGCTAAAGAGGGGATCGGATCCTGGTAAAGTAACCATACCAAAGCAATTGCTGTCAGCGAGTTAGGTGATACTAAGGGGAAGTGGGAACTTACGATAGCTCCATCTGGGTAATTCGGTGCTGATCCTACCAACATGATGGTATTTGGATTACTACCACCATTATGTTAGCTTGAGTTCCACTGTGAAAGAGAGGAAAATGTAGCAAGCTCACATGGCGCGTTTCATAGCATTCACATCCGCCCTTCTAGTGTCTTCGTTGACGGGTACGACGTGCAACTTGATCTTGAAATACTGAGAGGCTTTCCAGAATGCCGCGTGAGCGGAAGAAGGGATGATCCTGCGAAGTAGACACAGACGTGTATCAGTTACATTGCAAGGAGATTGACTGAGAGGTCATGATCACACACATCTCAGGTGTAGTTATGCCCTTTGTATCTCTAGCCCAATCTCTATATGTCTTGACCGCCATCAAGATAGATTCCGTCCCTCCTGAAGTGGCTACAAATATTATTCAAACTATCAGCATGATCTCCCAGAAGGTACATTAGTTTGAAGACTCACTTGTACCTGCACCATCTGGTCCGTTAAACCTGATGCATATATCAGCAATGTTTCCATTGATATGATGTGACAGGACCTACAGATTCAGTACCATACTGACTACCTCACTCTCCATCTTTCTGACCCCCGGGAACACATCAGGATGAAGTGGGTTCGATACTACGAATTTCGCCATTGCTTCGTTGATCACTTGATTAAGCTCTTCGCCGCCCTGATCATACCCAAGTGTAGAAGTGAGTATAATGTCAGATATAGCTGACCATTGAGTGGTAAACATTCACATACATGATATACCGCTCCGGATACCCGCCCAGCATCCACATCACCTCTTTCCAGTTTCTTCAAATTGGTCCATTCTCCCTCTAACCAATCTTTGCTCCTACCTTGTTCAGGCAACTTTCTGACCGAAGTTAACGTTACGCCATCGGGATATTTGGACGAGACAAGTTTCTCCCTAATTTCACTCTGGGCTTTACCAAGTTCTAACTGAAGCTTCGCTTTGGATGAAGGGAGTGATAACATCAGTCGGACTACGAGCTACACCATTTTACATAAGACATCAGCTGCAGCACTGTTTACCTGTGTTCAGCTTCTTGAGGATGTTCGCGAAGATAACTTACACCTTGTATCTTGCTCTTGATCTCATTTGCAGTGCCCACCACGCCCCTCGCCCTGACATGTCTGAACGAATCGAGAAGAACGTATCTCAACAACCAGTAGATGACGGCGATCCGAGCAAAAGTGTTGAACCGTCTTGTATATGGTTCTGTGCGAGCTTCGATCTTGGCCATGGTCTGTGGATGTGGGATTGGCATGATGTATGTTGTATGGATGAGAAAGATGATCTGCTTGCCACCCAAAAGTCAAGAGGGAAGAGGAATGACTGGTCAGATGGTATCGGCGGTAAACCGAACCAAGTCAGTCATTCATCGGGTCTGTGCGCAATTCGATAACATATGACGTGCCTGAGCTCAGATCGCAAACACACACACACACACACACACACAGATGACGATCATCAACATCGACAGATCAATGTCAATGCTACTGGTATCGTCTTAGATGTCCACTTCTTTCATCCTTTGCTTAGAAGGCAGCCATCCATAAGATATATAGATATAGATGCCTGAACTACCTGGTAAAGCCAACCACTCACTTACACGTAAACCGAGCCGAGCTGATTCGTATAATTTGTCCAAGAGGTCGAAAGAGCCCGTAAGCTCATACACGAGACATGTAAAGGGTACAAGATCAAGTCGGTCGATTCGGTGGAAGACAAGATCGTCTTTACCGGTGGAGACGATCACAAGAGTTTTGTAAGTATCTACACTGTATCGGTGTTATCCAGTTCGACGGTCATTGCTAATCTCTGTCTGATCAGGTTCAAGAAATCACTGGACGAACTATCACCGGATGTGAGAGGAAAGGTAAAACGTAAGTCATTCGATCGGGACATGCAACAGCAAGTAAGATAATTGGAGACTAACCTGTTATACTTTTTTATAGTTTCTGGATGACACTCTCGGGAAAAGGTAGATTCCCTGTCATGCATTTCGGTATGACAGGTATGATCCAACTTAAAGGTCAGGAACCTACTTGGTATAGAAGGAAGCCCAGGGAGAGCTCGAAAGTCTGGCCGCCCAGAGTGAGTCTCCTCGTATAGGATAGTGTTCTACTTGACTGCATATCATTGAGTAGCTGACTTAATGCGTATCAAACTCATAGTTCTACAAATTGTCAGTATATTGCTCGATTCCTCTAACTGCGTGATTTGACCTGGTGATCATATCCTAGTGTACTCAATCTCGAACCTCAACCTGATTCAGTAGGTGACGAGCCAGTAGAACTTGCGTTTCTTGACGGTAGGTTCCTATCTCAAATCACATAAATACAATAGATCCCTTCAATACTGATCAGATCTCAAATGTAGGTCGCAGACTTGGCAGATTGAGGCTTCTTCCTGATCCCGTCACATCCCATCCGCCCGTCTCCGCATTAGGCTTTGATCCAGTCCTGAATCATCCCACTTTGGACGAGTTCCAGAATCTGATAGCGAAAAAGAAGGGTACTGTAAAGGGGATGATAATGGACCAGTCCTTCAGCGCGGGCGTGGGCAACGTATGTCGTTCCCATTGTGTATACCAAGTGTCGTACTGATCATAGAACCCGCTTTGCTTATCAGTGGGTAGCAGATGAGTAAGTCTGAATACCGTCAACCCAAAGCTGAATGTACTAAGCCCAAATGTGATATAGAGTCCTATACCAAGCTCGAATACATCCCTCCTGTCCAGTCAACCACCTTTCTCCTCAAAATATCAAAGACCTACACTATCAAATTCGAGCCGTGCCCCTCAAGGCGGTAGAGGTGAATGCGGAATCTCGTCAGTTCCCTGAAGACTGGCTGTTCCGCTGGAGATGGAGTAAAGGGAAGAAACAATTCAAGGGGAAGAATAAGGCTGAGGAGATCGACGAAGAGGGGGAAGAAGCAGAAGAGATAAAACCTGCAGGAAAGGACTATCTCGCTTTGGTATGTTCATCAATCCCAAATCACAAATCGCACTACTACTGCTGAGAATAACACTTTGTTTAGCCTAATGGTAAACCCGCTACGATAACGTTCATAGAAGTTGGAGGTCGAACAACAGCGGTCGTAGAGGAATTACAGAAAATGCCTGAAGGGGTGGAGATTAAACCGAAAATAAGTAAAGGTGGAAAAGGCAGTCAGAGCAAGAAGAGGTCGAAAGGGAATGACTCGGTAAGTATTATTTGAGCGTCGAGGTTTTTCTTGAGCCAAGAGCTGATCGATGCTCGGTACAGGATGATGGATCTAGTGGACTCACTTCAGACGATGAGAATGTGATTGAAATAACAACACCTGTCAAAGCTACGACCGCCAGACAGAGGGCCAGGTCAGATAAGAAGATCAAGTTGGAGAAAGATGGCATTGTCCAAAATGTAAAAATAGAAATCGATGAAAAGCCGAGCAGAAAGGTGTGCCATCTTTTCTTATATTGAGATCAGCATTATTTGTACTGGAATGACAAGTCCTTTACTCTCCCTCTGTCACTGCAACCACGACTCTCATATCAACGCATGTTATACCCTTATTCCTCCACATACCTGAATGCAGCCTCGAAAGTCGACTTCGAAATCAGAGACAGAACCCCCAACTTCCACTCGAGGCAAATCCACAAATGGCAAACCGCGAAAGTCGAAACTCACGGCAAGATCAATCAAATCCCGTGGCAAAGGCTCACAGATAAATTTAGAGGATGGAGAAGGGTCATCGGATTTATCAGATTTGCCTTCGGATCCAAGTTGAGCATGTAATAGAGATTAAACTGGGCGAGGCTCACGATATGGCCCCGGTGCTTGGGTAGCTGACAAGGCAATCCCAAATTATGCCTTGCATCTGGATCCTTCTGGAAGTGGATGAATCTATCTCATAGCATCACACAAGAGAGGCGAGACCGGGTTCCGTGGCTTCATCACGGGAGATTTCAATGGCCACTCGCTTTCCCTTAATTTCTCCCTTTCACGCCTACTCCCTTCAATGCTGCCCGATCTGGGCTCTTCACAAGCGCTCCTTCAGTAATCGTCATTCGTACTGACACCACACCGATCTCTCTTCCTTGGTTCAAGCTGTTTCAAACAGATGCAGTATTGTATCATGCTTGTGCATAACTGATACTTCTCTAACAGTTCAGGGTACTGTAACTTGAGCCCGATCTTCTTTTCTTGAAGGCATCGCATAACGTCTAGACTGCTGTTGGAATTTTTCTCCTTCCATTTGTGAATCGTCCTTTCATGATAACGAAATTCCGACAAACCTCATAATCTCAGTGCAAAAGTATACTACATGTCAAACTTCACGGGTTCCTCCACGAAGTACCCATTCTGTACTTGGATAACAGCTTACAAGACGTTTGGCCACCGAGATCATTGTATTTACCCCTTTGACAACACATCATAGTAATCGCCTTCTTGAACTCATAATATAGCTTCAAAAGCACCGTTGGCTCTTTACCTCACGATGGAATGCCTCAAGCAATGCTGAATAGGTTGAGGTAGACACAACGGAGAAGCAGGACGAGAATAGATTTATCAGTACTCAATTCAGCTGTAGGAAAACTTTCCGTATCGCTTTCCCATAAATGCTCATATATCGATATCTGGTACAACACCGTTGACGACCTCGGCGTCAAGTCAGCTGACGATGTGCAAATTGGTCATCAACTTTTCTACAATCACTTGGCAAGACCAGTCTAAAAAGTAACTGGGTTGCGAACAAGTCATATCGCTCTAGATGGCTTCCATCCACTCATCCGTAATAATATGTTTCTGCAGTTAGTTTCCTTTGGTGATACTGAGGTCTTTATGCATCCGAAGCTGCCCACTATCAGCCTGCAGCCAGCCCAAATGACAGAATCTGAGTGTCAATTGGCGATCTCAATGACCGTCGGCCATGAACGACTAACCTCCACAATGCTGAATCATATCATATCTGCGATCTTATCAATCCTAGTGGAGTGTAACCATTAGCTGACTAGGTGCATAATTGCAGAGCAACTGCGAGGAGAAACAATTGGGTCACGAGGTTGGCGACGCGTTTGAGATAATTTGCTTGCTCCCCACCACCTACCTCCTCTCAACAGCGAAAGCGATGCCACGGACGATCCTGATCACAGGCGCTACAGGACAACAGGGAGGTGCCACTCTGAGAGTAAGTGGCATCATCACATCGATGAGGTCTTTTCCACTGATTGGGCAGTACTACTTCTATAGGCTCTGGCCGAGTCCATCAGGCTTTCCGAAGGCCTGTCAATCAGAATTAGAATTTTGGCTTTGACACGAGATGCTTCATCCGAGAAGGCGAACACGTCGCTTAGTATTCCTGGTGTGCAGGTAGTACAGGGAGATCTCAACGATAAATCTAGTATCGACAAGATCTTCGAACTTTACGCGATTGACTCAGTCTTTAGCGTTCAAGATGTATTTCAAGGGAATGAAGTTGAGCAAGGTGAGGCTTATTATGGGTTTTGGCACGGTATATGCTACTCACGTTGACACTTCATGAATGGCAGGTACGACTCTAGTCGATGTGGCTGTGAAGCATGGAGTCAAACATTTCGTATATACCAGTGTTGGCATGTCAGGACTCAGTCCCAGTCCAGTTCCTCAGTAAGTCATACTGATCTGAGTGATATGTAATGACTTTACGTATCTGTAGCTGATGGTGGTATAATAATGCATCTCAGCTTCGAGACCAAACGTCAGATCGAGGGGCACCTGAAATCTCGATCATCCCAATCACAGATGTTTTACACCATCCTCCGACCTTCAGCCTTCTTTGGAATTTCTATTGGCCTCCTTATAGACTATCGATGGGGACCAAGTGGAATCCCAATCAACGGTTCAAGCATATTGCCACGTCTGATATCGGTCAAGCGGCAGCTGAAATACTCATCGCTGGATCTCAAGAGAAGAAATTCAGAAAGAGAATTATCTATCTAACCGGTGATGCTCATACACCGGATGAAATCAGGAAGATATTCAAAGAGGGTAGGAATGTCTCCTGGGAGGATTCTGAACAGGATGTAGAGGTTGGTACAGAGTTAACGAATGCTCTCAATGTGAGTGGTTCTACCTCCCTTGGATGGGGTATGAAGAAATATATGAAATGTTTACAATGCAATATTCCACAGACTATCAACGTTCATCCATTCGAAGGCACTCCGGAAGAGACAAGAAAGCTTTTCCCCTGGGTGAAAGACCTTCCAATTTGGCTGGACACTGAATTTCACGCAGGGCTGATCATCGGATAGCTAGGAAACCCAAGATCACATTGAGCGAAACTCAGGTTTATGCATCGTGCTTCTCAGAGGGTGCTTTCAGCCGCAATCCGGGTCATCAACTCATACTTAGTCAGCAGAATCTCGATAATCATAATGTTGCCACCGTCAATCAAAGGAGCTTTCAAGGACTCCTCAACTTGAAATGGCATGTCGGCCTTCTGTGTAGAGGCGCACAGTTGCTCCGTATTGCATTTGAGATTACAACTCAAGATCTCGCAGTGGAGCGGCCGCCATCTTCTCCCATCTCTTCCTGAATACAAAGCTTCGTTCTTTCATTGTACTCACCTTTCAGTCATCCTTCGCCATCCCGCCATACAAAGGACGCTCATACTTTTTCCATCCTAATCCTTTTTGCCTCTGGGAGTCCGACATCTGTCTCAATGCTTCGTAGAAGTGCATTTGCTTCGACCAAAGACCCAATTAGGGGGGTCATATAACGCAGACTGACAAAGTGGACATTTGACCCAAGCAGAAATCAGTCAATACCACGATCTTTGACCAATTGCATTCTTGTACTGAAATTTTCTCAATACAATATGTCGACTACTTCTGAACAATATCAATACGGGGAATCTTTGGCGAAAGACGCCATCACTCAAGGTATCTTCGATCAACAACACTATGCCACCAACGACACCGATTGGAGTAGACCTGTGACTGTCAGCCAATACAACCCTTCTACCTATCAAAATTCGGATTGTAGTGAGTCAACTGTAATCTGCTGTCATAACAGATTGACAGTATGGCGATCTTTTGCGGAAATTCCATACTGTATCACGCCCTACGATCTCAATTTGCAGTGAAATATGGCGGAGCTGATCGGAGAATACTGTATGTATGATACCGCCACTGATACAATTCCTTCTGTCGCAGAGTACGTCTGGACTCTTGTTGATGAAAGTTGCAACATTTATCATGGTTGTCTGAGCGGCCCGCCCAATCCATCCGGTATGTACCTCATGTCTCACTAAAGCGAACGATTCCTTCGCGATTGGGGCTTGCAGAGTGACTGAATGGTCCGACTGGTAGCCGCGCACAGTTGGAACCCTCGAATCTGCACAGTGTGTAGTGCCGTCCGACCTCCAAGAGAAGTTGAGGTTGTGGAGCTGCGATTTGATTTCGAAGATGCCTAAGCCGCATCTTCGAACGATAATAAAGGGGTTTGTGCCACGTTGATCATATATCTATAGCACGATAGATCAAATCAACGTCTCTGTTTCAATGCTTGAGATGCACAGTCAGTCCTAAGCACGCTCAGTATCGGAAAAATCTCTGGGCGAGCACAGTATGTAAATCAGGTGTAACTGGGTTTTGTCTTTACGTTGATACACCTAGCATGTTCAATACAGCACGCGCACCGAACAGTGGCACATCTCTGACAAAGAGTCTTTGGCCGGTCCACTGATCTTCTCATATAAGTTCTACGCACGCGTCGGTCCTCTTCTTGCAATATGGTTGGTGTCTGAGTATTGCGAATGACACTGTCACCTTTGTACCACATCTCACATTGAGAATCAGAAGCTTATGTAGAATGACTTTCTGAGCGACTTTGAGCGATGTACTGTATTGGTGTTCAAATATGTTCGGCCATGGACATCAAAAGAGGTATATGAGGTGCACCTCATCTTCCATTCAACTTTGAAAAGGGCGGAAAGTCACCTTTCGGTCAGAATGACAGCAGCAACTCCTTCATTAGGTATCCTTTCAGTCAGTCGGAGTAAGCGTGAGAAGCTGCACAAATGCTCAGCAGAGCTTCAACCCCTTTCATCCTTTAAACAACACGTATAAAAGCCGACTGAACGCCTTTAGCTACCTGTAAATTGTTCCCTACCACCACGATATACTATCACAGTCACAGTTCATACAAGACACATACCATTTATTCTACGTACACATTAATCGTCAGGATGTCACAAAACAGCCAAGCTTACACGATCGGTCTCGCGGTCGCTGAGAAATATCGTGCCGATCCCGGGACCTTGGGCACCTACATGTCAAACGAGGGAGAAGTGACTTTGAGCAGAAACAATGGTGGACGTGAGTGACCCATTCTGCATGAGATACAATAAAAGTTCATGACTTAATCAGAGTTGACCTGCGTTGGCTTTGCCCTGATGCAGCTCTTACTTGGGAGTTTTACGGTCCATGTGGAACAGCGAACGGCACCTTCCCCGAAGCTCATGGTGACAAGTCTGAAAACAGTGAGTATCCTTAACAATTTTTTTTTGGGCGCAAGTGCATCAATAGTCTGTCTGATAAGGTCCTACATACCTAGACAAGAAAAGGGCAAGTCGAAACCAAGATGATGGCGCCGATACTAACAGTGCCACTGGGTCCCTTGTCATCCTTGGGACCCGAAGAAAGTCCATGAAGGTAAACAGCTTCGAGAGCGGTCATATGGACTTGAGTTGAGCGATTTTCAGACTTATACGATAGCGCTACTCTTACAGTATGTACGTGCATACCTACTGTGATCCAGCATCGATTGAACGCATGCATGATAGGTTTTTGGGAGACTTAAGAGACCATGAAGTGAACAAGAAACGAAAAAAAACTTACACCGTAAGGGAGTCGAACCCTTGCCGCATCGATGGCAACGATGCATGATACCGTTTCACCAACGGTGTGATGGTTGTTGAGGCTGTTTTTTGCAAAATCTATATAGGGGTCATGTATACAGGTATGGGTCGCTTCGGACATGTCAGTTCAATTAGTTAATGTTTTCGTTCGAGATTATAATTTGCTCTACAATACCTAACTTATTCCTTATACATACAACATGGACGAAGTCCAGAGAAACAAGCTTCCATAACATGAAGATACCTGTCCGACTCTTCCTATCCCTATCCTTCAGACCATCGCCTATTCGACCTATCTTCCTCCGTGACTTTTCTTCTTCCTCGATCACGACCAAACCCCTTCTGGTCTTAGGTATCGAATCATCCGCCGACGACTCCTCAGCATCTATCGTCTCGTCCAATCGTCAAATCCTATCTCTAGTAACTATCTCACAACACTCCGAAAACTCCTTGTATGGTGGTATACATCCACTTGTAGCTCAATCATCCCACAACAAGAATATACCTCTGGCGATTGAAGGATGTCTGCGACAATCTGGAAAGTCAATAAGTGACATCGATGCTATTGCGTATACTCGTGGACCGGGTATGAGGGGGTGTCTGACCATTGGAGAAATGGCT
Organism: Kwoniella mangroviensis CBS 8507; assembly: GCF_000507465.2. Taxonomy (NCBI): domain Eukaryota; kingdom Fungi; phylum Basidiomycota; class Tremellomycetes; order Tremellales; family Cryptococcaceae; genus Kwoniella; species Kwoniella mangrovensis. The sequence goes on along the minus strand of NW_027062534.1, from coordinate 2,975,227 downwards.
GCGAAAGGATTGGCGGCGGGGTTGGGGAAGAGGTTGGTCGGTGTACATCATATGGTGGGTCAGTTGATCTTATCTTATTATCTACTTCAATCCGATTAGTCTACGACTGGGTCAGTCAGGCCTTCGGGTCACGGATTGGAATGGGATGCATCGGGGTTGAGTCGCATACTGACATCATTGCGTTCATTGATGATCCTAGCAAGCTCACGCTTTAACACCCCTATTGACTGAACCAAACCCACCTAAATTCCCATTCCTCATCTTACTTGTCTCCGGAGGACACACTCAGTTAGTCTTAGCTGAATCACAAGACAAGTTTAAGATACTATTAGACACTTTGGATAGTAAGATCGGGTGAGTCTGATCATGTCACTCATCGGATCTTACCTTACTTCAAACATGTATACTGATATTGGTAATATCCGGTGGTTAATCACAGCGATGTATTTGAAAAAGCCGCTCGTCAAATCCAACTTCCCACTTCTCCCACAAAATCTCCCGGAGCGATCCTCGAGTCATACGCTTCTTCCTCTCCTCTTCCACCGTACGACCTATATCCCCTCGCTCCGCTGCCTATACCTCTTTCAACGAACGATACAAGGGATAAAGCTGCGTTTTCCTTTGCAGGTTTATTATCTTCTCTCCAGAGGCGTATACCTCCTGATACAGTGCTGAGCGAGAATGACAAGAAGGAATACAGTAGGGTGTTTCAGGTGGCTGCCGTTGGACATTTGGTATTCAAGTTGAAACAGACCATTGTTGGTCTATCACATGTTGGGGTAGGTGGGTTGGGGGGATTGGTAATTAGTGGTGGAGTAGCGAGTAACTTGTATTTACGACAGAAATTACAAAAAATGTTAAGTGAGATACAAGGAGAAAGGGAAGATGATAGGATGGAGTTGCACTATCCTCCTATATCTTTGTGTACAGGTAGGTCGAATTCTTTTTTGCTTGGTGATTGTATGTCTTATTGCTGATTCGAACATTTACTTGTAGACAACGCAGCGATGATAGCTTGGACGGCTATCCTGAGAATCCAGAATGAGAAAGGTTTCATCTCTGATCCGTATGATCTACCAATAAGACCTAAATGGTCGTTGGAAGATCTATACGATGACGTAGAATCGAAACCACAGCTTTAAAATCAGCTAGGGGTCATCATCGTAATAAATCTATCATCTTGTTGTTGTACAGTTATATCATATCGCCAGAATGCACATCTCACATGATCATCATGGTCGATACGAACTGGAGTCTGGCAGCATTTCGCAATACGATTTTCGCTCGATCTTAATCTTAATCTCGAATCAACGATGACTGCATACCCCATCCCGCCTTGCTTCAACTGAGCTGTCGATCCGAAACTTTGTACATCTCATCTCATCTTAGTATATATATTGGGAAGTAATAGCAGGAAAGAAGAAGAAAGGTCGGTCATCACGGTAGTCTAAAGTAAAAGAAGGAAGAAGAAGAAGAAGAAGACCAAATCAATCCAAGATGAAAGCAAATCCATATCAATATGATATTGAGCGAAATGAAGAGAAAAGGAAATGACAATCTTGCCAGTTTTTCTTCTGGCCGATGCCGGCTGTGAAAGAGGAAGTAGAAGATACGTGGTATATTGTAGTGCAAAGTAAGAGGGATCATGACTACATTGCAAATGATAAACAAAAAGAAAAGGGTGTATACGGTGATAAGATCGGTTCGACTTCGTTTCGGTTTAATCATTTATCGTTTATAATATCACACATTTCTTGTTCTTCTTTGTGACGGGTGGTTCTAAAGCTGCGACGATTGCCTGTAAGAGGAGATGTGATTAGCGACTGTCATGTATGTAAGGTGACAAATTGCTAGATGAAAACTTGGGGGTCAAGGGGCCATAATGAGATAGGTGATGCAGGGGTAGGAAAATGGGATCACAATTGATTGACATCGATCTGAAACGGCAAAATAGATAGACGCCATGAGCTCACTTCATCGAAAACATTCTTTAAACCTCTTTGAGTCAGCGCCGAGCATTCCACATATTTCACTGCGCCCAATTCCCTTGCCAATCTCTCTCCTTGCTCAGTAGTGATCGGTCTTTGCTTTTGTCTTTGCAACTTCTCTAAATGATTTGAATCTTCCCTTAAATCAACCTGGGTACCAACGATCAAACAGGGTACACCGGGACAATGGTGATGTACCTCTGGGAACCATTTCTCTTTGACGTTTTCGAATGATGCAGGCGAGGTGACGGAGAAACAAACTAAGAAGACATCCGTTTGAGGGTATGATAAAGGTCTCAGTCGATCGTAATCTTCTTGACCGGCTGTATCGAATAAACCTAATGTGTACGGATCATCGCCGATCATCACTGTTACGGCGTCTATAATGTGTCAAACCCATACTTAGTAAAGTAACCAGAGAAATAATGATATTGACAGGAGGTTCAGTACGATGATGGTATGATGTTATACTCACAGTTGTCGAATACGGTAGGGACATATTCGGAGGGGAATTTGTTGGTGGTGTAAGAGATCAAGAGACAGGTCCTGAGTTGGGGATTGAATTCAAACCTGTTAGCAATGTTGATTTCGTAGCATATTCGAATTACTCACTTTCCAACGGCACCATCACCGACTACGACACATTTGATAGTTTGCATGGTGAGATTACTGATTTACTGAGGAAGGAGTGGATCGAGAGTAAGTGACGAAGAGCTATGTCAACAGAATCATTGAGAGTGGGAGTCAGCGCAGAGACTCTCATACATAGCAATGTCCGGAACACAATGATGGCGCGAGACATGTTATATATGCCTAGAATGACGATCTCTGAAATAATAATGATGCTTTCATGCTGAGTAGCAAAGCAAGAAAGACTGAGCCATCACAAGACATATGATGAGACTCGTTCGACCATTTCATCTGATCCCATATTTCGTACACCATCCGCTGTAGAAGATGAAACAATAACAAACGCCACTTCCTTTACGCACTGCACATAGCGTAGGAACGGGTGGTATACAGGTGAAGAATGAAGGATTCTCGTGGCCTCTTCTTGTTTATACACGCAAAGAGTACGAATAAGATGATCTCAGCGAGATGGTAACTCGATGAGAGGCGGATAACCAATGCACAGCGGCGACAATGGAGCGAAGGTGAATGGTGTAAGAAGGTGGCTTGTTCAACGGACAAGATGAAGTCGGACCCATCGTCGAGAGACGAGCGATTGATAGCGGATAGACAGGGTAAGGTGGATTGATTCGTCCTTTCACGATGAACGATGATGCCGACTCACGGTAGATGGGATGCAAACGTATCGACGTTCTAAAGTTGATTCAAATTCTTTCCTTCTAACCTGTATAGTATCGAAAGGTCCAATTCCTTCAAGCTTTATTTGTTCGACCTATAAACTATCTTCTTCGTATGTGCGTGACCTGCCTGTAGATGATTGTCGACCTACACGAAGTGTTCGGTATCGAAGTCGAGCTGAGATGTATGATATCAATATCGATGTGAAGGATGTCAATAGATAGATAGGTCAGGTAGATAGGATTAGGTTGATTGATCCATCCCATCCCATCCCATCCCATTCATTGCTCTGTCTGATGTTGTTATTTACCAAGAGAGGCAGCCACCGCTCGCGTGCTAATTAGTTATCGTGGTTACCTCATTACAATCAATTCCTAATCCCATTAGAGACCATCTTCTAATGATCGATTAGGAAACGAGACACAACGCTTGGACCTGGAATATGAAACTCGTCTAATTCACTTCACTTCCCCCCCTTTTTTTGTTCCCGTCAGTCGCACAGTCTTAGGCACGCACCTATTGTTACTGCTGTATACCATACGGCGAAATGCGGTATTTGTCAACGGGTGGCAATCGACATAGGAGAAGGAGTTGAGAGCCAATCTCCGCTATGCAATTCGGTTACAGGTTACAGCGTTTGTCAGAAAGCAACAAAAGTTGCAAAGGATGTTTAATGTTTTCAACACTGAGATCATAGGAATAGATTCAAATCATAGACAGTATGACAGAGCCCACTCAACCAACACCAGCAGCTTCGCAGGCTGAATCATCAACCGCCACTCAGACCGAAGCTGGAGGGAGTAAGAAGCAGCCAGTCGTCATAATATGTATAGGTATGGCAGGATCAGTAAGTATCAGCCATCGTCGCTGCCTCATCAGTATGAGCTCTGCTGTGTCTATTGTCCTGCATAATCGCTCATACGACGGGATGATAGGGGAAAACAACGTTTATGCAACGTCTAAACTCTCACTTACATTCACGCAATACCCCTCCATATATACTCAATCTCGATCCTGCTGTATCGCATATGCCTTATTCAGCGAATATAGATATCAGAGATACGGTGGATTACAAGGAGGTCATGAAGCAGTAAGCTATTCTACCATCCGGGTTTGAGCTGGCACCCAACAAGGCGTTGTAGCTGATATGGGAGCGGGAATTAGGTATAACCTAGGTCCGAATGGTGGAATTCTTACGGCTTTGAATTTGTTCACGACCAAGTTTGACCAGGTATTGGGATATGTGGAGAAACGAGCTGAGGATGTAGAGTGAGTGGACCGTCGTCTATTCAAATCTTCTACCTGATAGTGGCAATCAACGTCAACTAGCAGTGTTAAATCAATCTTATCGAAGTGTTGGAGTTGAGCTGACCAATAAATGTCCTGAATCAGCTATATCTTAGTGGATACTCCAGGTCAAATAGAAATCTTCACCTGGTCAGCTTCAGGAGCAATTATCACCGACGCTATAGCATCGTCCCTACCTACCGTCGTAGCTTATGTGGTGGATACACCGAGGACAACAGCTCCAGCTACATTCATGAGTAATATGTTGTATGCTTGTTCGTGAGTGTCAAATAGTACCATTGTGGACTTCCTTATCCTCTTTCTCATATAGACACATTTCCATATGTGGTTTTCGAATACGCTTTGCATTCGAGTTAGAATTCGCTGACTGATATATGATCATACGGTACAACAGGATATTATACAAAACCCGACTTCCATTTATAATAGTATTCAATAAAACTGATATCCAGCCGCACGACTTTGCGATAGACTGGATGAAAGACTTCGAAGCGTACCAAGCTGCTTTGAACGATAGTGGAAGGAACGAACATGGTGAAACTAGTTATATGAACAGTCTAATGAGTAGCATGTGTCTGGTTTTAGAGGAGTTTTATAACAATCTAAGGGCGGTAGGTGTCAGTGCGATGACGGGAGAAGGGATGAGAGGGTTTTTCGATGCTGTTGAGGAGGCAAGAAAAGAATATGAGAGGTGAGTCAACCGGCGCCGTCCCGACTTACTTACGTTATAAGTGTACTATCCTGGCAATATGCTGACCAAGTTCTGAAATGGTTCTGTAGCGACTATAAACCTGAATTAGACAGGTTAGCGTCTGAGAGAGCAGCGAAGACGGAAGCGGATAAGAAAGCGCAATTGGAAAGGTTGATGAAAGATATGAACGTATCGGATTCATCTGCTGGGTCATCACGTAGAAGAGGTGGCGCAGGTGGAGATAATCCATTTGGACCATATCCAGTGAATGAGAGGGAAGATAGGTGAGCTATCGGTCGGCTGTAACTCGTGTGGATAGGGCCTTGTCTGACGAATAACATTTAATAGATATTATGATGAAGAAGGAGACGAAGAGGTGGATGAGGAAGAACAAGATGCGATAAGGCGCCAGGAGGAAGAAGAGGAAGAAGCTGCTCATGCCGAAGAACTAGGCGCTTTGGATGTAGGTGAGTGGGCTGGAAAATCACGTTCAGAACTATTCGCATTGGGCAATTCACGCTGATGACCGTGACTGTTATCAGACGAACCAGAGATAGGAGGCATGCCGAGAAGTGGACCGAATGGAGGTAGAGGTGCTGCATGGCCTAGACCCGTGTAGCTCGCATAGGACCGTTGGAATCATTAGTCCATGTATATTAGTAACCATTTATAGTTTAGCTTAGAACGATATTGCACCGTTGGATATCCCGAGATTAGGAAGATTATATCAACATGCATATATGATCAGGATATGGATAAAATGTGAATTGGATATGACTGTATAGTCAATCCCCAATAATAGTGATAATAGTACCTCAATGGTAATAAATGATAATCGTCCTGTCATCCGAAGAACAGCCCTCTACTCTACTCCAACTCTTTAACATCGAAATCAGGTAATTTATCCCCACATCCTTCCCAACCTTCAAAACCCATTGCTACCTTTTCCAACTTGTCACCTGCAACTTTCAAATCCGTATTGACAATGTAAATATCGTGTTTACCTTCTTGTGCGTACTCGATTTCTTTCCTAGCTGCGTCTAACCTTTTTCTTATTGATGAATCTGTCTCGGTACCTCTTCCAGATAAACGCTTCTTGAGTTCTGCGATGGTTGGGGGAGCCAAGAAGAGATATACCGGATTAAGAGGAGGGGTCTGTTGAGGCGCTTTGGCGCGCAATTGGAGGACACCTTGGAGTTCGATATCGAGAATACATCGTTTAGGATGAAGAGCGGTCAAGGCGGCGAAGGTTGTACCGTAGCTGCAATGGCAAAGACCGACCCGTTATTAACAAGAGATGGATTAAAAGAGAGAATAAGTGTGATACTTGTATATAGTAAGGCTAACTTACCAGTTCCCACCGAACTCGGCCCACTCCAAGAATTCTCCATTTTCAACCCTTCTCATGAACTCTTCCCTGCTCACGAAATGGTATTCCCTACCATCTTCCTCGCCTGCTCTGGGGTTACGGGTAGTGTGCGATACGGAGAATCCGAATTGACCTGGATAGTCCGAGAACAACTTGTTGAGTAAAGTGGATTTACCCGTACCGGATGGCCCACAGCATACCAATGGCTGTGATTAATTAATGAATGATTCAAGGCAGAAATTGACAGCATCAGCGTTAGCGTCACTTCGGCTAGAGCTCTGAACTAATCAGAGTCTCATGATCAGACTTGACTTGGCTACTTACCCTGGTGAGTACCTGTGGGTTTATAGGTATTTGTGACATCTGGTGTACCCTTCTGATGAGAGGTCTGTGAGAGTAAGTTACAGCTGCTCTCGCAGCAATTCTTATGAGTGTAGGAAGGAGAATGATGAAGAAGTATAGAGTAGTTACCAAGCTTCCTTACAATGGACCCATGCTTGGATGCTGCTTTGACTGTGACTGAGGTTCCGACTTTTTCAGTGAATGTCTCTCTGTCTGTATGATTCGCGTCAAAGCGTCAACAAACCTGTCAAAGTGCCACATGTTCAACGCAATGGTCATATTCCCTATTCACGCTACCCGCTTAAGGTCGCAACATACCCTCTGCTCTCTGACCGCCATCTCTCATCCCATCCCCCATCCGCACGCCTAGCCTCGTCACCTTTTCATCCGTCTTCACCTAATCAACCCACCTGCTTACACCTAACACACCATCAACACCCCTCACCCCCCCTCCACTCGGTAGGTCCACCCCAGCCAGGATGGAAGACCATACCTTCGACTTGGAACATGATCACCTCCATGCTCAAGTGGGACATGACGATGCGACTCAAGCTGTGTTGGCGTCGTTGAGAGCAGCCATTATCGACCCTCCGCATGCAGCAGGTGATGAGGTCGGCGGACAAGTGATAGTGGTAGAGGGTGAAGAGGAGCTGGCGAATGCTGATGCAAATGCCGGCTTACATCAAGATGACGAAGATACGATGGAGAGATACGTGCATGATCAAGATGAGGACGAAATCGTGCAAGATGTAAACAATCAGAATCCAACCCAAGACACCCATACCGAGCACATCTCTCAGATATTAGTATCTATAATCGAAAAAGGTTTGCAGTCTCTATTTCAACAAATCAAGAATGATCAAAGCATATTAGACGAGTTGAATAGTCCCAATGCAATCCAAAACTTGGCTAAAAACTTGAAGATCTTAAATGAGAATAACAAAAGGAATGTGAACTTGATTAAAAACTTGAGTGAACAGTTGAAGTCTTATAGTCATAATGACAGTATAGATACGGGAGATGGAGATGATCATCAGAATTTGATTTCAGCTTGTAAGTATACACTTTCATTCCATCTGACAGACCTCAAGAGCCTGATATATGAAGTCACCCTCTGCAGTCACCTCGACATCTGCAGAGCAATCACCTTTCGTCCTCCGATCAGAGTATGATGCTCTAAAATCTCGATACGAGGCTTTGGTCAGTGGTAAGAAAGAACGAAAATCAAGATCATCCAACAAGCAGAGTCACTATCAACAAGACAATGCAGATCCTCGTTTACAATCTGTGAAGGAGGTTACGCAGGATGGCACGGGATATGCTTCACCGGGCGCTGAAGGTAGGAAGAAGAGAAGTATCAAGCTTGAGGTAAGTCCGGTGTCGGCATTCACACATAGCGGTATATCAAACCTTTGTCGATGTGTGTCATTTCCTTAATTACCCTTCCTTTCCTTGTCGTTGTAATCGACTCTTAGCACTTACTTATCGTAGCATACCCTTACTGACTTAATCATACAGCACCTCGTCCACCAAAAAGCCAATCGTCGTCTCGGCGTAGAATATCAAGTTGCCAACTTCGAAGCCAAGGGATCACGAGAACTTCCAGCTCCAAATTCTGATGCTCCCAAAGCTGAAGATTCAATATCTGGAGTGGACGAATTCCGACCTGATTTCAAAGCTGAGTTGAGTTCGCCATCGGTCAAACCGTTTATCGATCAGGTCGTGCAAGATTGTATAGAAGCTTGGCAAAGTGGCGTATTGGGCAATGAACCTGATATAGATATTGATAGAGTAAGTCTGCTGTAATTCCCTGCGACCATCCGTTCGATGGTAAACATTCAGCTGACTTACTGGTGAATTGGCAGATTACAAATTCCGTTCATATCTATTGGACAAGACTGGGTGTAAGTTCCGATCTTTATGTTTCTGGTATAGACTGTTGAAACGAGCTGATCGTTCATGGCAGAAACGATACGATGAACAGTTGCATCGAGAAAGGGGCGAGGTGCATAGGGATGAGATCTCTAGGAGGAAGCAGAATACCTATAGACGCCAACAATCAGTAAGCTGCTTTGGTCGTATTCTTTAGGCCTATAGAGAAGCTTATCCGGTCCTCCCTTCTATATAGCTCCTCGCTCGTCGACTTGCGGCATTTGACTCTTCCCCTCTGAATGTCTGCAAACTCCGTGCGCTGTACCGTACACTTCTCACCATTGATTTCGCTGCTCCCACTCAAGATTCACCGGATCCCAAGCGAGAATACACGGAAGAGGAATGGAACGCTTATCGGAAGTTGGCTTGTGGTAGTCGAGCCGCAGAGGCTCATGAGGTGGTCGATCAGTTCTGGCTGAGTAGTATGGTGAGTGTCAAGTTGAATGGACATGGCGGACTGGACTAACAGCTGTCTCAAGGCTCGACAACTCCTCATCATTCTTGATGTGTACTCAGCAGACATGAACGCCCGAGCACGCAAGAAAGGGCGACCCAAGCAGCCCAACCCCACTTTCCACTTACCTTCTCGACTCTGGGATAAATCCACTTTACCCACGATTCGACCTAAAGATGCGAGTGGTCTACCCATCACCGGCACACCGGGAATAGTACTGTTCAAGTTCCATGTTGACGAGCAAGTTCAAAAGGATAACCCAGAATGGGCAAAAGGATTATATGATAATCCGCCTATACCCGATGAAGACTCTTCATTACCCAGTCTACCTGAAGTGATGTCGATGGGAATCTATACGTCGTTTAAATCTCAATTGAAAGAAGCTAAAGAGAAGTCTAATCCGAAACTCATGAGTGCTGAAGAAGTAGAAGAGATGAATAATAGAATTATCAATCCTGATGATGCTATTGAAATTGATCAATCGATGTTGGATTCAACAACTTTACAAAATGAAAACGGTACACCGCCAACTACTGGAGGAGATTACGCTACGTTGATAGCATTGAACAAGTTGAATAATCTAGCTAATAGTGGTTCTGAGACGGCCGAGAATCCTTCCACTTCAGCTTTTACGACATCTCAACATAATCCACTTGGTGGATTGAGTGGTATTGGCGAACATGCCATTGGACCTTCACCTGGATCATCGATGAGGGCAAGAAAATTAGGTAAAAGATCTGTGTCAGAGGTACCTGGTGGTGCTGCTACACCGGTTCCCAAACGAAGGAGGAAAACACCTCAATCTCAATTGATGATGGAACATTCACCATTGGGTTTAGTAGATGGGAATGATTTTATACATGATAAAGATGCTTCGATCGAGCTTGGACAGCCACACGAAGAAGAGAACGCAGAGGAAGTCGAGGGAGAGGAGGCGGTGGAAGGTGAAGTTTTGGGTGATAAGGCTTTCTTAGATGGTTTGTGATTTTACTTTGTATGGTATAGTAAAGAATAAATAGATGAATTATATTGGCTTTTTTGATTCCTGGGCTGATTAGCTTGCAGCATCTGAACGATCGGGAATACTCATTAGCTTCACGACAAGACGTGACCACTTTTCATAATTACTTCCTGCTTCTTGCTTGGCAATACTTGAAATACTGATGCAATCCGAAAATGCATAGCTGATTATATACGTGTATGTAAGGTATATAAAGCAGGCTACATGAGCCGTGTTTATTGATTTGTCCAAGCCGATGCCTGAAAGGCGACAGAGACGAGACGTATGTTGTTATATCTCGAAATCTTGACTATATTCAAACCTTTGGATGCAGTGTTTGATTGATACTCTGACTGACTAGATTATATTGATTAAGAGCTTGAAGAGAACCGACAGAGAGTAGGAATCACCGCATAGCACCAAAGTGACAATTGGTGGGGAGACGAGAGCGGATATAGATCAATTAGAACATTTGTCTGTTCCTCATTTCTACAGGTAAGAAAATCATGGTGAAAGCTGATAACCAGATACCACCTGCTCCTAACCATAAGATACCTGAGGAGTTGGAGGCGAGGTATTTCTGACCAGCAAATGGAGCGACGATCTGTTGACAAGTATACAATGGTCAGAGGAGATCGAGATACCAAGAGATATGATAATAATGAGGAACAAGCTGGACTGATATCGGACTTACCCCTGCAAGTCTACCCAAACAGGATAACATTCCTGAAGCACTTCCTCTATAGGCTGTGTCGAATAATTCTGGAGCAGAGGCGTACAATACGGCGTTGAAATACTAAGAAATAGAATGATTAGCATCAGGCACATAATCGACGAGCACGATGGCAATGGTGAGTGAGACGGACTTACAGTTTGCATAATATATTCGAAAGCGTTCAAACCGACATAACCAGCAGTGGTCTTCACTTGAGTATACATGGCCATGGCCAGACCTTGACAGATAGCTGAAAAGACCAAAGACCATTTTCTACCTACTATAGGAAGTTGAACGGAGAATAAGGCGAGAACAGCACCGAGGATACCTGGAAGGTAGATGTAGACGTATTGTCTGTATGTATCGGTGACTGTGTCTTGACCGCTTGAAACGTTGTTCCGGAGTAGAATTAGGGGAAGGAAAGATCCTGCCAAGTTGAATGACCAGTAGTCTCCCTGAACGCATCATGAGATATATCAGCGAACGTGTTTTTCTACTCCACAAAGAAGGAGTCTGACATCCAAGATGATGAGAGAAAATCCAACTCACCATATAAGCGACAGCCAAAAGACAGAAGATGAAGAATTGCAACTTATTCAAAAAGAGACCTTTTAATCCTCTAAAGTTTCTTAAGAACCTCTTGGTTACCGATCCGATACTTGTCATGTTACCATTCTGGGCGTTGGAGTCATTCGTGTAGGTCGAAGAGGATGCGTCAATCTCTGCGAAATGCTGGACGGTCAAAGTGGGTGGAGGGGCTTTGTTGAATTTGGCAATCTTGTGTAAAACCTCGATAGCTTCCGCTTCTCTACCTCTGGCTAAAAGGAATTTAGGGGATTCGTGGAAGCGAAAAACGAAGAATCGCAAAAAGAAAATGACCAATGTTACACCACCCAAAACGATCGAGTTATATCTCCAACCCATGTTTGAAGATACCGAACAGCACGCTGCTCCAGAAGCGACATCGTGACATGATGGTAAGCCCGAGGCACATCTGTATTTCGCTGCTGTGGCGTATGCTATACCGGATGCGAAAACTACTCCGACTGGTTGCCAGAGTGATAAGAGACACACGAGCATTCGTTTCCTTTGAGGTACAAACTCTAAAGCGATCGTGGCATCGATAGGGATGTTACCTCCCAAACCGATCGAGGCGAGGAAGTAGATACCGCAGATGGCAGCGTAGTTGTATTTGGGAGCGGCGAGGAGTAGACCGAAGATGGAAGTGATCAAACAGGTAAGGTTGAAAGCCCATTTTCGTCCGATAATGTCAACCAAGAGACCGAAACCGAGAGCACCGACGCTGTTGAGTGTTTATAATCATTCAGCCAAAAGCCTCCTGATGTCGCGAGATCACAGTTGTACTATGAAATACGAAACACTCACGCAAGACCAGCATTAGCGCATGAGAAGATGACACCCTGTGAACCTGCTGGTACTCCCATCTCTTGGCTAACACAGCAAGAGTCAGCAAGTAGAACCTCTGTGCCTGTGAGAGTACTCACTAGATAGCTGAGGCGGCCAGACCAACACCTTGAGCCCAAGCTAAATCAAGGAAATAACCGAAACCACATAACAACCAGATGCATAATTGATATCTACCGAAACCAAATTGATCAAGTTCCCTAAACCAGTCCGAGAGAATATCTCAGCCTTCGTTCACTTTTGTTATAATGGACAGACCGGCAAAAACGAAGGAGGTGGGAAGTGTACTCACGCATTGATCAGAGCAGCCTTCTTTTCAAATGTACTAAGAGGGTTCGCCGCCGAACCTTTAAGTATGTCGGCGAAATTGAGACTCCCACGACCGTCTATGACTGGTACTTCACTATGGTGCAAGGTCCCTTTCTCTTCTTGAGCGACAGTGTTCTGGTACGTTGGGGATGATACATTCGTCACACCCCCAGAACCAAGAGTTTTATTGGCTTCAATTTTACTCATCTCTCTGATCAGAACAAACCATCAGCGAGCTAGTCCTATATCAACAGAGCAAGGAGGTACCGACTAGACTTACTGATTCAAATTGATCCAAAAGTCTGGTAAGCGAAAGATAATGTTGATCAAGAATGGAACGAAAATTTCAATCTCAATGTATATGTGCGGACAGATGGGTAAGATCGGGATAGGTTTATGAGTGGTTTTGGTTTGTTTACAAGCAAAGAATCACGATACCAGTCAAAATGATCTCCTACCTCTTAAACCATCTACCGATCGTTGGTTGATTGATCAAAAGAGTGACATAATTATCTCGTTGATGTTCTTTTCCCCTTGACGTAGGTGAAGATCCAGGTTGTTCTTCATAGGAAGTAATGCGTTTGGCTTGGCTGGACTGAGGCCTTTAAAGCCCTGTCCTTCTTCCCTCACACAAGGTGTGAAAGCCATGTTCGCCCAACTCTCGTTGTTCCAGCTAAAGTGCATATGTGAGTGTGGAAAAGCAGGCACGATACCAATAGAGCAGCAAGGGAGTTGAAATGGAAATAACCATAGTTGACGATTACAGTATCGATTCCCGTAAAAATCAAATTTGTCTCATGATCGATCGCCGATCTATTACCGATTACACACAGATCGGTAAATATGTTTTGATACGAGAATGAGCCATGGACATATCCTATGTACAGTACACACCTATCCGCTTCCCATTTTCTTCTGTTCGTCCTACTTTTCCGCTAGACTCCCCTGTGTAATCACCAAAAAAATATTCGCTCTGAAACATGTCTACCAGCGGATTTGCGCCAAATCTCGATCTCCCTCTCACTCCCATCAGATCGATGATCCCCCACCTTTTTCAAGAAGGTTAAGCATTATACCTTTGCCCCTAATCACTTTGAGTGCCATGCGAGGGTGTCTCTAATCCACCTGAGACAGCAGGACATTCATAACCTATGACGTCTGTTTGCCGTAATACGGGTCTCCCTCCCGAAGCCTCTGCAAGTTAAGGTAACCCCTGTTGCCCTGCTGATTCCCGTGAACCTGCTTATTTGCATCGGGTCCTGACGGGTGGAGTAATGTTGATCACTTTAACTTGCTCTCATCCCAAGCCCCGTCTGTTCGTCTATGACTGAAGGCATGAAATCTGGTCATGCAGTCAAAAGATCTGCAAAGAGAGTACATAAAAAACAATTGCGTGAGATCAAAGCTTACGCATAGTCGCACGGCGATTGGCCGTAAGTTATACCCAGCAGCAAGGAAGTGCGTATCCGAAGGAGGATTATTCGCTTGGGCCTGCACTTCGGTTCATTGCCTGTAGACATTGTAGTCGTACAAGATAACAACATTCTCATCTAGGCCACAGAATCTATCAAGCACTGCATCCCTTTAGCTCTGCAAATTTAAGCTGGATATCGCTCAATCAGTACCAAGGTCGGGGACGACTTGGGAATCTTGGGTGCTGTAGTTCTTTTTGCTCTGTGCTGTTAGCATAGTAGGTAGTAAGAGAAAGAGAGCTTGTCGCAAGTTCAACTTCTGCATTTAGCTGTTACAACGCTATCTCATCCCTTCGCCGCACCTGTTCAAGCAGGTAGACTGATGATCTTTACCTGTGCTATGTGACCTTGACTAGCTGACACACAAAAACTTCGAGGACGCTGCAAGAAGAGTAGTCATAAGGTTATCATCGCTTACAAAGATAGAACAGGGATCACTTCAGCCCGCTTAGACATACCTAGTACGATGGGGTGAAAGCCTCGGCGACTTCATTCCAACTGATCTGATCGTTCGTCTTGTACCGTTGTACATGTCCCGTCGCGTAGTGCATCTGCAAGCATGAGAGCTTTGAACAATCCCAGAAGATAAGGCATACTGGCTTGTTGAGCAAGACTTGGGGGCATATATTCAAGGCGGATCACACTTGCGTCCACATCTTCGGCCATCAATTTGAGGGAATGTTTCGCTAATTCCGTATCGTTCAGATGACTCGCCAGAGAAAAGGTTTCCCAAGGTTTATCGAATGCTCTGAGCTGTGCGTGCTCCTGAATTCGCATTTTCAGTCCTTGACAATCGAATTTATCCCCCGTTTCCAAGAGCCTTTTCCAGCCCGCGATCGAAGTTGGATCGTTGGGTTTGCCCAAGTCAAGGAAGCTAAGCAGTGTTCGAAGCTCATCGGAAGGGAGGTCAAGGGGAATTGGGGAGGGGGTCAAGTCGGGGTCGGACAACATATCTCGTAATACCGTACTTAAGAATGTTAAAACAGGTCTATCAATATCATGCTGAACTGGCGATGCGCGCTCACCTTCCCTTTTTCAATGGGTATGGATCGACTCTGAAGTGTACTTCATCGCTACTGACCAAGGTAGTCGAAGCGCTGGGGTCATTGTATATGCTATCACATTCCGGAGTTTGCCCATCTGACATGTTGAGCTAGCAGCTGCTTTCTTAATGATTCTGTTCGAGGCTCGTGGAAGATAATCGACAGATTGAAACTGGGGAAATAATAATGTGAGAAGTCTCATGAGAGCAGCTAGGGTTAGGTCTGTGCAGCCCAAGTTTTCGTATCGCCATATACGTGTTTGCATGTCGTAATCTACTGGTTGGCATCTCGCATACGTATAATGAGTTACGACCAACCCTGATATCACCTTCCAAACACCTTCCAACAATTCACGAGAGGGGCGCAAAATCTTGAGCTATCCGAGGCCAATCATGATTAGACGGACCCATAACCTTCAGTAAGCCCAATAGATACGACAACGATGGCTTCGCCGCTTCTTCCAATCCAAGATTATTCAGTGACATGGTCCTGAACTGCTGGTCTTTTGACATGACCCTCAGAGACTTCTTCGCTAATCGAATGTCATCGTGTCCATTAGCCAAGCAGAATATCTCCCATGGTGCCTGATCAACCACAGAGTCCAGTTGCCCTCTAATCATCTCTTCGATGATACCGCTTCTGTACTCTCTACACAAATTCAAGGCGTGTTTGGCTACCGCCCAGGTCTTAGGCGGCTCTGGCTCGGGATCATGAAGTTGATCTAGGAAGAAAGCGATGGCTTCTTCGCCGTAATTGAGGGGGGTGATTTGGTAGCCTCTATAGTAGACGGTGACAGTGTTCAGGAGGTTACTGAACCTCATATCAGTCTTATGGTTTCCAGGGCCTCGTAGCTTACCTGACAGATTGAAGCATGTAGCCATCTACACAGAATAAGATCTTCGGATGATCTGAACTAGCAAGAAGGGTATCCTTCGTTCTATCAGAATACTTCCCGTACTTCCAGAGCTTTTTATCCTTCTTGACCATAATGGGACGAGCTTTTCCAATATGTGCGAAGCAAGGACAGGAACGTTCATGCTCTCCAAATCATGCTTGCTCGTTGAAATGGATAAATACGCAAAAGCTGTCCAGATGCTTTCGCAGACGTACGTACGATATCGTCGTCGTTCGTCTCAAGGATTATGTACCATTATCATTATACATGACTCTGATACTCCAGCATATATGTACTACTACGTAGCGGGGTAGAAGATTTCTGAGACAGCGGCCCAGGAGGGATCATCGCTGTGAGCAACTAGGTTCCTCCCATGCAATAACCCAAGTAAGTACGGTAAGGTAGGCTGAGTCGCCATCTGGAAGGGCATCCTACCAAGCTCGATATCCTTTTGTCCTGTGAGGCTACCAAACCTTTTAATCGCCTTTTTGGCTATATCAAGCTCATCTAGATGACTAGTGATGCAGAAGGCATCCCATGGTGATTTGTACGAATAAACTCTGAGTCGCTGCTTGAGTCTTCGTCGAACGAGATAAAAATCGTATTTATCGCAGAGTTCTAGCAGTCGTAGCCAGGTGGCACTATCCGACGGATTGAGAACTTCCCATCGTGTCATCAGGTTCAAGAAGAGGCGGAGTTCGCGTCCTGTGGCATCAATGGGGATGGCAGATTCGTTAAGTCCAGGCGATTCAAGCATATCTCGAAGAACGGTACTGAAAAGGCAGACCGGGATTCTGATGTTCAAATTGAGTCTGCTTCGGGGTCGTGATGAAAACTTACCTATGGGCTTTACAGTGATATGAATGCACTTGAAATTCTTGATTATCGGTACTGATCAAAGTGAGGTCTGCTTTGACTGCTTTGGCTGGGGAGCACATTCTGACTATTTTGGCTTGATCAGGCGTGTTCGTTGCTGAAATGACTGTAAGCAAAATCGAAAGTTGATGGTATATGAGGTATCAGCAGTGTGACGAAGATGCGCCCGAGTAAATATGTAGTAGTGTGTAGTCTGGGCTAAGACAATAAGCTGCTCGTACGTGTGCTGATACACAGAAGGCAGATACATCATCCTATCGTTCAGTTTCCTCTCACGCTCCTTGGAGGTAAGCCCCTCATTTTCTTGAGCAGCCAACGATACTTCCCTCTCATCGACCTCCTCTGCGTCTGTTTCTACTTCTGGTCCTGCTGCACACTAGCTCTTATTATCGTCTCCTGAAAATCGTCATGGCCCCTGAACCTAGCGCAACCGTTTTCGCCAGAGCTTACACGGACAAAGATGCTGATATCAATCTTATCAGTAGAGACAAGGTGCATTTCAAAGTTCATTTTTATTTGTTGAAGACGCATTCGTGAGTTTTCGGCTTCCCAAAGCCCACTCCTCAAAGCCCAGTACACGAGTGACATATAGTCTACCTGCTCGTTCTGGATTCAACGGCTGACCAGATTTCATACTTGTAGCTCCGTCTTCCGAGATATGCTCAGTGAAACGACCTTTAAACTCACTCCGATTCCGATTGACGTCCACAGCAGTGACCTTTTGCTTTTCCTGGATTTCATGCACGAGAGTGACCCAGAAATGAGCAACAACTGGCCCCAATGTAAACGCCTCACCGACCTCTGTCTTCTGTACGATTGCAAGGTTGTGATCGAAAGGATGAGACTTCGTCTAAAGCCACTAGCTTCTCAAGCGCCTTAGGAGATATTCTGCATGGCATCGCAATTTGACGATGTCAGTCTTGCGAAGAAGGCACTCAAGTCCATGAAAAGTGATGAAGAGCACAGGGCACTCACTGTCGAAACTTTCCCTCTCAAGGAAGCTTGTAAACCTTCCCTGGCTCACCTGTTAGGCTTGATCGTACAGCTTAAACAACAGCAAGGGACACGCCAATACTCGACCTATGACGATTATGTCTATGTTACCAACTGGGAACACATCGGGAAAGCTTTCAAGCCTGCTACCTGAGCACAGTGAGTAGTCGAGACTTAAAAATTGGAAAGTAGTATTAGCTGACTGCTGCTGGCCTCCAGGATCTGGCTGGATAGAGGAAAAGGAGGCTTGAATACTGTGATTGACAGGCTCCAGGAGTCGATGTGGCCTCAGTATTGCCATGCATGTGCAGTATACCCAATCCAAGTTGAAGGCTATACCATTCCACTAGGTAGCTTGTATTGTGTCCATACGTCAGAACATGAGAAACCTCGTTGGATCTTTGAGCCGAGCGGACACGAAGTTCACCCCGAGACTACTCGAGAAGGTTCAGTCGTTCCTTGTCAACTTGCATGGGAAGAGGGTTCAGCTTCGTAGGAGCATTATCGACGCAGTAGCATACTTCTGATTTGTACTACCGAGTCGTAAGCTCTCGCTTTGTGCACTCCTTGCTGCAGGAGAGCTTTAAATACTGCTCCCACCTGATTCGGTATGTCATTCTCCATTCCTCTCCCCTACGTGCTCAATGTAATCCGAGTGGCTCAGTTTCATATTATGACAATCGATGAAGATACCCAAACGTCCCTCAAAGCCTCAACTGGCGCTGCGATCTTCGACGATCCCGATGCGGACATTACTCTTCTTAGTAGCGATGGACATGAGATCAAGGTACATTCGTACCTGCTGAGATCAGAGAGGTAAGTGGAACAGATTGCATAATATACAATTGTGTCCTGTGCTCGTCCAGAGATTTATCATGATCATGCACCGACGATGTCACAAATTTGTTCACTGTCCGATGTAACATTGTAGTACGGTATTCCGACATATGTTCAACGACAAGAACTTCTTCGACGATCATTCACCCCTGTTATTCGAAGCTGAAGTATCTGATATCCGATCCCTCATCTATCTAATGGACGCGAAAGACCCCAATCTGGGCAGCTTGGAACAATCTTCCCGATTGCTCGAGTTGTGCGACAAATATGGATTGTACAAGGTCGAGGAACGTATTCGAAAGAGGATAGCAAATCTGGTACCTCAAAAGCCATGGGAAGGTTTTGTTTTGGCTAGTCGATTGAATGATGTTACTTTGGCCAAGAGTGCCTTGAGATCAATGGCCACCCAAAGCAATACACAAAGTTTCAATCTATCTTTAGCTCTCATCAAAAAAGAAGTAGCCATCCAACCTACTGTACCATATTTGATTGGTCTACTCAGACCTGCAGGGGAACCTCAATATTCTGGTTTAGATACGAGAGATTGGTGTAAGATCGCAGATCGATTTAAGCCTCTCTGATCCTTGAAAGACAAGGTAGGAAGGTTGGTTGATTGTATGTATGTATATGATGTATTCGATATAGTCAATGCATAAAAAGTAAAGAAAAGCTCTGGGATGTGATCCTTATTCGTAAAGATTGGATCATCTATTGCTTTTCTCCTAAACCTTGCTCAACATCAGGTATAACAACCTGATCAAGCTGGACTTTACCTACCCACCAACCTGTCTTACCACACCATAATTCACTATTTAGGCTCCTTACTCCCTCGCGCTTTGTGTAAAGCACGATGGAAGTTAGGAGATGAAGGTTGAGTAGGATGAGTGATAAGATGGTGGAGAAGAATGTTAGCGGGAGAAGGACTAACAGGTCAGTTTAAAAAAAATGAATAATCAGCACTTTTTGGTATCGGATCGAAAAAATTAGACAAAAGATAACTTACCGAATTCCCTTGCCAGCTGATGGGAGAAGGATTCCATAATCACTTCAGCATCTTTCCAGTACCCTATCAGACCGAATCTGACATTAGCCTTTCCATCGATCTGTTTTTGTATTGAGCCAAATATCATTTGACATTGTATTTACCGAGCCAAAACGCCAGCACAATCACCTGACAACCGCCCTCTACCCAAGTCTTACCAAATACCATCCCTTTCTCGGCTTCTTTTGGGCAAGTCTTCGTGTGGATATCGCAATTCTCAATGAGCGTGAAAGTGATCCATAGTAATGTGAGGAATATCAGAGCAGAGAGGGTAGACAATGCTTTAGGCAGTAGAGGGATGAGGTGGATTGGGATCGCTACGAGGCAGAGATACAGATCAAGGTCAGTCCATGTCAACACCAAGGGAATATACAATTGGACAATTTGAATGACGATAGCACTTACGAGCACTAGCTGAGGTCTTCAGCAGAACATGTCCCAGGACTAGGAGATTAGCCACGAGTGTAGCTTTTAGACCTAATCGTAGAGGGTGGAAGTAGCTTGTCCGAGGGAGAATGATCGTTCTGGAGTAGGAGGGCATGGTGTCTATGTTAAAGATCTGAGTGATTCTGCTGAGAGGGTCGGAGTGGACAGAGAAAGGTGGATATGTCTGTATATGAGAGACGTGATATGCGATGGTATGTTGCGTAATGGACAAAGGAGTGTACGAAGTTGTCTCTACGACTTTGACTTTGGATTAGGTTAGATAGCCGTGAGAGATTAGTAAGTTGATCAATGTTGAGATGAGAAGAAAGGAGTGTGCAGTATGTCAGATTGGGTGTACGGAAACACTTATATATGCATGACGAAGGATGATTGATCCGTTGAGAGATCAAAGTACGAAGAGGTGAAAATGGGGTAGGCTGTGTTTGTGGGTATGTGTGTCCTTTGAATATGAAACAATCTATAGGATCAGTGCGTCTGTATGCGTGAGCAGTGCGTATGTGTGTAATCATTGGAAATGCAATGTCCGAGCAATCGAAGGAGAGGATGACTGAGAAGAATGTTTCATCTCTGTAAGGCTACTGGAGGGAGGATTCACCCAAGGACATGAGGGCAAGTGAAAGGAATGAACAACAACGAAGAATGCAGAATACGAAACAAATGACACGCAACAGTCAGTCGTCATGCTTTGTTAGTAGCGCTGTTCCTGAGAAAGAACAATCCGATAGTTTAGATAATCGTTGATTCCGAAACGTGAAATGTAATACGATCGAAGCACCCACCCTGAGTGTTGCGATCATGAGGGAACTTACACAATGACTTGCTCGTCCGACGCCCACATTCACAAGGTGGACATACACGTATACTGTATGCATAGAGTATCGCATTGATCGATGAAAGGAAGATGTCAATCATATGCCGCAGTACGCACTATCATGTGCTCCCAGAACATGTGCGAACCACATGGAATCAACTACGGTGTTTTTTGCCACTCAACGCCGCAGTGCCTGAAGACGATGTGCATGTCCGGTCGTAAGCGTTGAATGCGAGTATGTTGACGAAAGATCATCCAAAGTCGTTACATGCACGACACGACAGTGTTCATATAGACGTATATAACATTATTCAGACTATAGAATTACCTTCTATGATCATCACGATCTAGCAGACTGTCTGCCCATTCCCTTCTGTCCCATCCGCCATCCTCTTGAACACCATACCATACCATGTCCAAAGTCCAACTATACGTGTACGACCTCTCTCGAGGATTGGCCAAGCAGATGTCATTGATGTTGACGGGTAAGCAAATTGATGGGATATGGTGAGCTCACTCCTCTCGATCCATCTCCTCAGACTCCATGACGTGCCGTCGCTTACTGCTCTTGCATCTCCACTAGGCACACATCAGTGGTAGCATGGGGCAGAGAGATATTCTATGGTCAAGGTATCCTAACTTCCAAACCTGGATCGACCCACCACGGCCCGCCCTTACACATCATAGACGTAGGCGAAACGCACATAGATGAAGAAACGTTCAATGAATATTTGCAGAGCTTGGGGGAAATGTATACGCCGAGTAAATACCATTTGATCGAGTTTAACTGTAATCACTTCACGGCGGATGTGATTGGGTTCTTGACTGGACAGGAGATACCGAAATGGATCAGTGGTGAGTACATCTGACATGGCAGACCTGCTTTGTTTTCCATCCGCACATCTTCACGGACGGTGCATACATGTATGTCAGAGCTAATCAGCGTGTCTCGTTCTCCTCAACTAGGGCTCCCTGCTGAATTCCTCTCAACACCGTTCGGTCAAGCGATGAAACCTCAAATCGATGCGATGTTCAGACAAACAGCACCTTCAGAGCGTCCTATCCCAGGTCCCTCACCTAACCAGCCCGGCGTCAACGCTCAAGCTACCGCATCACCACCTTCCTCTTCCGGTACATCCACTCCTGCATTGGCCTCGGCTCTACTCCATTCAGTCGCTGCTCGTGCTCATTCTCAACAAACAGCCAATGGAATGACCCCAGCAAATCCTACCCCGCCCAACCCCGAGACCTCTCCTCTGACTTTAGTCTCTTCCGTCACGCACTTCCACTCGATATTGAAACAACATCCAGCAGTCATCGTAAATTTCACCAACACACCTACTTGTCCACCTTGTCGAACGATCAAGCCGATATACGAAACGCTCTCGTCAATCCATTCATCTACATACGGTGTTAAAGGTGCACGGTTCGTTGAAGTTGAGTTATCAATTGGAGAAGGTAGACAGCTAGCGCAGGAATATGGTGTACATGCGACCCCAACATTCATCTTTTTCAAAGACGGAAAGAAAAAAGATGAAATGAAAGGTGCTAGTAAGAAAGAACTTGAGGGTAAGGTAGAAGGGTTTCTGGAAGATTGTTTTCCTACTCATATACATAGGAAGATGTTTCTTCCTTCCATCGAATCGCTATCTCACAACCCGATTTCCGCCAGTAATGCGCCCAATTATACTGCGCTGGTAGGTAAATTGGAAGGGTTTGTAAGTGGGAAAGGAAGAGAAGATGATTTGAAGTTGGTGAAAGATAGGGTTATACCTATGTTAGAGAATAAATCAACTTTGGGTGATGTCGATTTAAGAAATTTGGTGAATGACTGGATAGATTCTACGGATAGATTGTTAGATACGCTCAAACCTGAGGAGACTTTCCCTGTGATCGATCTTTGGAGAGTCGGATTGACGAATAATAGATTATCGGCTTTGTTAGCTTTGAAATTACGACCCTCCTCTTCGCCTACTCTCACTCTGTCCAACAATCCCATATCGACTGTACTGTCGTTGACTGTTCGCATCCTCTCTTCCGTGGGGCCTACCAATACACCCAAACCATTCCTTCTGACCGTGTTAAGGTTAATCACCAACCTCCTCGCTTCGGACCAATTGGATAATCTCATTTTATCTCCTGAAGGACACGTGGAGATACAGGAGAAAGTGATCAGCATATTGGTTGAGTCGCTCTTACATCCCGATCAGAGCGTTAGGTCCTCCGCAGCGGGTATAGCTGTTAACGCAGGTGCGTGGAGGCAGAGGAATAAAGATGATGAATTGGCGGATGTGGATTGGGAGATGGAGCTGGTCAGTGCGATTGTTGAAGCGATTGGAAGAGAAAGTGATGAAGATGTCTGTAAGTTTACAACCCACTAGATTGGACAAAAGAGAGACAGTATAGTATGATAGCTGATTTGCATGTTGATCCTGGTAGCACATCGATTATTAGCTGGTTTAGCTATGGTCATCTACCTATCACCGAGGTATGAATCTGATACAAAGTCGTTATTGGAAGTGTTGGGTGCTAAAGATACGATTTATAAGAAGAGTAGAGGAT
Organism: Kwoniella mangroviensis CBS 8507; assembly: GCF_000507465.2. Taxonomy (NCBI): domain Eukaryota; kingdom Fungi; phylum Basidiomycota; class Tremellomycetes; order Tremellales; family Cryptococcaceae; genus Kwoniella; species Kwoniella mangrovensis. Next base: position 2,951,408 of record NW_027062534.1, on the reverse strand, counting down.
GGAAGAAGAAGGAAGTCAAGAAATTGGGTGAAGAGATTGCTGCGAAATTGTGTTAAAACGACAGCTCATCATAGTGGGTTGTAATGATATCTATCTGATAATTCCCTACTGCCTTATTCATCTGCTTCACAAGGAGATATATTTATTGTATATACATTTTATTGTTGATAGACGTTAGATTTCCATGTAGATACACATACAGAGTTGGAAGCATCCGAGTACGAGTAATGTGCCACATTCAAATTGCTGCATGTTTCGTCATCTCTCACGTGGGGTGGGGTGTATGGGTAAAACCAAAACAAAGCCAAGGGGTCAGGTCAGCGAAAGACAGTCGCGAGTAAATAACACAACATAGCAGTCTACTATTCATTCAACCCATACCAGAGACAGAGTACTTATCAAGTGATAATCGATCGTGCATACATCCCTTAGCTGATGGAGTGAAAGTACTGGCATCTCATTGAGTGGAAGATTCAGGTACCATCAAGTCATCAATCAGCACGGACCAAACAACCCATTCCCATCCGAGAAGAGAATGAGTGGCAAGTGAATGACTCCGACTTGTTTCATATTCCTCATCCCTTCGTGCTTCACTTCAAGAACAGCATCATCGATCGATTCAGCAGGCTTAGCCATCTTGGGATTGGATCACAGAGTCTAGATAGTAGCTTGTAGCCTTCAGAGCGTGAACATATAAGGTGAGTGACTATCTTCCTTACATCTTCCTCATCTTCCATTACCTTACGTTGACTCTTCCTTCCTTACCTTTGTCGATACCTGTCACCTTGTATATTGTACATCAATAACAATGCCAATAACCAGCTCAAACTCATTCCCTTCCTTACCATCTTACACCCCCTCTGGATCATTCCAATCACTCTCAGACCTCCCTTCGCCCATCATGTCCCCAACATCCATCATGCCCTCTTCCACCCCCAAATCCTTGCCCGTATCGACAACCACCTCTCACCCGACAACAGTCAGCAAATCAACCTCCAATTCTTCGCTTACATCACCAACTAAGACACCCAATTCGAGCTCGAAGAACTACCATCCCTATCTCATTCATTCATCCGCATCGTCTTTACTTACTCGAACAAACTCTTCCCCTGCTCAACCTCCCTCTTCGCCAAGTCATCATCGATCAAGTAGGTCGATGTCTTCTCTCAATTACATATTGGATAACCCAAACGATCCAAAGGAGGATAGAAGGAAGAGTATGGAAAGTCCTTCGAGTCAACGGATTAGACCTGGAGTGAAGAGGAGTGGGACATTACCTGAGTTCCTGAATAGGGGTGGGAAAGATAAAGTCGACAAGAAGGAGAGAGATATTGATTTACCTGTGAGCGTTTATCTACCTGTAACATTATAGCAATCTTCTGGTCCTGTGTAGGAAGCTGATAGCGTATGGTTATAGATGAACCCGAAATTATGGACTCGTAAGTGGAATTTTACTCAGACAATCCACGTCTCTCAAGACCGCTGAAAAGCAACTTCCACTGATGTATCGTACTCCTCCACAGCATCCGAATTAGCTCAATACCTTGGGTACACACTTCGGACTGGTGGACCAGAAGGAACGGGTCATATCCTCCCTGCACCGTTGGTGGAAGATATCAAATCTTGGGTCTTGAGGCAGAGGGTATCGGGTAGAGATTTCTTGAAAGGTAGTTCAGATGGATGGGGGTGAGTCGACGTCCCTACATTTTTGCTTAATATACAGTCATTCATCACCTTGTTCTTTTCAGTAATACTACCCGTCCACCACCTTTCCTGCCCCTCCTGCAGACCATCGCTCGTCGTCTACGTCGTCACTCGCTTTCTGGCCGGATCGAATCTGTCCCGTCCAATCCTGATGATTCGTTTGGTAAAGGATCGATCTTGTTGGAAGAGAATGAAGATGAAGAGCAAGAAGATGAGCTGACAGGAGTGAAGAGGATGGCCAACGCATTTGATGCGAAGAGCTCAACTTCGTCTGTATCTGATAGTGGCACCAGTGGAGATGAAGAAGATAACGGAATGGGGAAACTGAAAGCTCAGTTGACGGGTGAGAGCGTGACTGAACGATGGAAAGCTTGGGAAGATAAGTTGGACATAAATAGAAGTAGGAAGGTTTCGGATGTCTCTTCAATGGGAAGTATAAGTGAACAAGAGGGATATACATCCTCTGTGTCTGCCAAATTAACGGATCATCTACCCGAGGAGGAACAGGATGAGGAGGAAGAGCAAGGTGGTGGAACGATCAAAGCCCCCCCTCCTCAGGCTGCAGTTTCCAACTTTACGGAAGGTCTTACACCCCCACCACCCTATACCTCGTCTTTCCCGGATCCCGAACCCATGAAAAGCCGAGCCATGCCAACACTAGTGGAATGTCTTACACCGGAGCGAACGAGGGAGAGGGAAGAAGGTAGATTCTCTGTGACGCCCACACCTGAAAGACCATCTGGTCGAGGCAATGCAGGATTAGGTATCATGACGCCTTCTCCTTCTCCTGATTCTACGCCTTGTCGATCTACCCGACGAGATGAAGGATCATCGTTCTCGTCGTCGTCACCATCGGAACATCTGAAGAAGATATCGAATCATCATGATGTCAATCCTTACGCGGCATTACGTAGAAGATCGTCATCAGGTCCTAAATACCCTTCAGTCAGAAATTTGAACATGCAATTGGTCAATGGCCAGGCGGACACACAAGGGGAAGAAGCGGAAGGGGAAGGGGAAGAGGAGGAAGAAGGGTATTTGAGACCCGCACAGAAAAGTCCCGCCGCAGCGAATTTCGCGGGAGAGGAATTGAAGGGATCGAGATGGACTACTGCTAGGAGAGTTACACTTAGACCCTCCAAAGTGCAGAGTATATTTGATGAGACGAATTCGGCGACCTCGACTTCCAGTAGTATGATCATGGATAGACAGAGTCATGATCAAGGAGAAGGTGATAAGAGGAAGATGGAAGAGCAGATGGAGGTGTTGATGAATAGGATTAAAGAGCTGGAGGACAGGTTGGAGTATGTCACAAGTACGACCGATGATAGGTCTCCAAGGAAGAGGAAGAACAGGGATATGGTTAATAACGATGATCATACTAGGAACATCTTGGATTTGCTTGGTCTAGGCTCAAGTGCAAGAAGAGAAGATGAGGATGATAAGTTGCCCAGAACGGTCAGGGAATTACCGGTTTATCTGTTCTTGGTTGGATTTGGAGTTGGGGCCGTGATGGTCAGAGTGTTATTTGGGAGATCTAGATGATCAACCTTGAGGCAAGAAGATCGTCATTCAGGTTGTTTATCTTTAATTAATTTCAGGAATATAATATGTATGCTTGTTATGATGTTTGTCGTTTCGGATTTCTTGTTTGGATCATCATCGGATATATGCTCCCTTCAAATCTTCTTCTGTCGCTGTTTCAACAATTGATATTCTTTTTGTTTTGTACTGTATTAAACTGTATTTTCAGTATATGATTGGGACTATCTGATATAATGACAATTATGATAATGACAATGACAATGACTATGGGTCAGAATCCTCGACTTGCTAGCACTGTCATGTTTGTTTCTCCTCGATCACATGTATTCTTCGTACTAGCGTTCAAGTTAGGAGATAGCAGTTGCATGTAAGACAAGATAGGTATAGTATAATACACGAAAAAAGACATGTATGCCGAAGGTATATATATATGTATGTATATCTTGCACACCCCTATTGCACCTCTTCCCCATCATCCATGTCCATCTCCTCGAAATGCTCTAGCAATTCGTTAATATCAATCTCTGGGAAATCTTCTTCCTCCTCATCATCCGCATCTGTACCTTCACCCTCGTCTCCACCCATATCTTCATCCACTTGCATTCCTGATCCACTAGTGGCATTACCATTACCATTACCAGTCCTTCTCTTACCTCCTTTCATACCCGATCCAGATTTCTTACCCGTCTCTCCCATACCAACATCACCATCTTCATCATCATCCTGATCTCCTTGCTGTTGTTGATCAGCCTTATAAAGGTTGATAGCAGCCCTCATCTCTTTATCCTCTTCCAAATCTCTCAAGAAAAGTTCATAATCCCTTTCTACATTCCTTTGATCTACACCACCCTTCCTTCCTAAAGCACCTCTACCAACCGTATTAGAATTCTCATTAACGTCTTCAGCCTCTTTAGCGATCGAACGTAATTTCCAATTCCTGGGTTTACTCTTCTTCCTCCTATTGGGATAGGTCTTCTTAACTAGTATAACATCGGGTAATCGATCTTGATCGAATGATTCGAAAGCATCATTATTGTAATTTGCATTGGTCAAGTGATATCCTAAGACTGTATCTCCAGGTTGTAGAATACCACCTAGGTGAGTACGAGTATGATATATCCCATCGTCACCCATACCGTCTTCGTCCATGTTATTTCCTGAAGAAGATGATGATCGAGTAACTTGAGCGTCAGCCAGGACGTACTTTCCCCGAACGGGTCCAGAAGGTTCTACGTCGAGGACGATGAATTCAACGAGATCTGTGACGGTTGCGAGGGAGTCGAATGGCTGTCTCCAGTAGACGGGAGCTGTCACGTCGGTTTGTTGTAGTGTCATGGGATCAAGGAGATGGATGGTATTACCGACTCGGGAACAGATGGTTAAAGGTCTGTCAGATGAAGGGAATCGGGGTGTACTCAGCTTATATACTTGACATTGCAGAGAATGGATTTCATGAATGGAAAGGATACTCACGAAATGTTACCCCATGCTTTAGCTTGATTCTTGGGCAAGCAAACTAAGTCGTCCTTACAGACCGGAACGATCTCCACGGAGTAGGTGAACTTATAGTTGGATGTGTTGGAGTGAGTATCAGATGAGATGAGCTGTTCGGATGCTTTGGTTCTGTAAACAACAATTACGATCAGCTACAGGATTATCGGATGAACGCAGACCCGTGAGCTTACCTAACGGGTACCACACCTGCCAAGAATTCCACCATTTTTATAGCGTTATTCCTTTCCGAATAGAAGAAATCGAGACCGTCTCTCTTCTCATTGATATTGATCGTATCTCTACGAAAATCCAATGACGATATCAGCATATCATTATGCGAGGGTTTCAATATAGTAAAAGACAAACTCACTTATGGGCATTATGTTTCAAAATCAATTGTTCCAACCACAAGAACGTCCTCTTATGCGTAACCTTCTGTCTGACTTGTACACTAGCTTTCCAGGTATTTTTCGCAGCCAATCTGGTACATTGTGGACACTGTCCTGTATGAACAACCAACAGTAACTCGAATGTCTGCTGCAAGACCGTATTGGCAAGTACTTCTTTCTGGATGGTCACTTTAATTTTGATTCGACGGGAGTGAGGTTCGGTCCAAATGAATGATGCGTCGATGAGACGGACTTTCATCAGTGGACGGGCAATTTTCTTCAGACAGATAGCTAAGGACATTGCATTTGTTGGTAAGCTAGACTCATACAATGTCGATGTCATAGATAGATAGATAGATAGACAGACAGACAGACAGATGACTAGACTTACCGAGTAATTCTCGTGATTCAGGTTGAGCAGATACCCATGTTTGAGGTGGTGATAAGAATCTCTCACATCCCCTACAGAAGTTCAAGGTAGCTTCTTTGGGTATACCTTCTGTTATATCGACGGTGTTTCTTAAACAACCGACACCTGCGATGATGGAAAGAGTATGTCAGTGACTGATCACCCATTTTGATCCGGCCTACATTATACACATCCTGATCTCCTTTCAGCTCGATCAACGTGTGGTCGAGGCCCATCACATACATCCGCGCAATGCAGTCCCCCATAGGCAGTGGCAACTAAGTTCAAGGAAAGATCACTCACATAGACCAGCTCCATTAGCACTACTGATGACCGTGCCACAGTCCGCACACAGTATATAACTTTCTTGTCCTGCCGCATCGGGCTCATAATCCATAGCTACCATCTTGACTGATCTCTTCGAGTGGTTCGTTGTACTGTTTGAGAAGGTCAGAATAGCTTACAAAGATGATTCACTCGTTGAAAATCCAAAAAATCTGGGTGGGTGAGCTTGGATCTGAAATCTTAAAAATCACCACGTGCAGTAGGGGGTGGGTGGCAAACACCTGGTTCAATTTGATCCCCCCATATAACAACACCTGGGGTTTGACGGAGATCGCCGCTGGATGGAATGACGGTAACCGGGTCACGGTCCACAGGATACAGGATGACAACAATGACAACAGTGACAGCATCATTGATAGCGAGTAAAGTCTATATAGATACCCACTGCAATCATATCAGCACCTTGAAGGTAGACGGGCAAGGCATCGCACTCATCATCATGTCAGGTCAGCACTCCCGACAGCCTTCCTCTGACGACACACGGCAACATATCATCTCATCGCTGTTCGCAAAGAGGGACGAAGATGGTACACCCGAAGAGACGTTGATATCATATCTGAAGGTGTACGAGGAAGATCCAGGTGATAGTCATGGAGGACCGAAGTCGAGATATCTCATGCTAGCTGGTGAGCTGACTCTCTTCTCGCTCGCTCAACGTGGAAAAGACAGCTCATCTTGTTCATCTTACTAACCAACCTCGATAATACAGTCACTAAACTTGGCAAAGTGGTGATCCACAAGGCTAAACGGAATAACAACCTTTCATTCTCGAAAGGCAAGACATGGCATCTCGAAGATGTGAGGATATTAGAAGTCATTGGCGTGAGTCTTCCTTGCTTAATTAGCTATCGTCGCAGATCTGATTCTGATAAATAATATTGTAAATTGAATGTTCAGCCTACCGACTTCGCACTGACAATGACCATCCGTCGATATCACTGGACGACGGAACGTTCGAAAGATCAAAGTCATTTTCTCAACTCGATAGTCAAAGTTTATCGAACATACACGAAGGGAGAATTACCTGAATTGATCAATTTCACACCTCCTGCTCAACCTCAACCTACCGCACCGAACTATAGTGGAAGTGACTGTAGGTCTAATTCAGTCTTATACTGTAAATCATGAAGTGTACTTATTTCTCTTCTCCCAGACATCCCTACACCTCCTCCACCAATGGATCGACAGGGCTCAGCTTCCTCGCCTTTAGGCCGTTCTATGGAACTTGCCCCACCGAATATAATGAAACAGACTCGTAGCGGATCATCCTCCTCAATGGCATCAGGAGCTTCAAGCCACTACCATCATTCTAACGATGGACGTTCTCGTCCTTCACTCGAAGAGGAAAGAAGACCTTCTCAAAGCGGGAGCGCATTTAGTCGATCCCCTCTTGGGGAACCGTCGGTTCGTAGACCATCTATCCCTGATCAATCTAACGGTAGGACACCATCGCCTAGGAATGTAAACGTACCTGGTCCTTCCAATTCAAATGTGGCAATAGGAAATGGATATCCAAGGAAGGGGTCGGAAGATAGATTGACACCGAGTGGGTTGAGGAACGCATCGGCAGCTTCTGAGTACGATGGAATGCCTTCTACGAATAGTAGGCCGATGAGAAAAGCTTCAAGTGAAGGTCTGGGACCTACCAACGAAGGTGATAGAACGACCGTACCAAATCCGAATGTACCCTCAGTCTCAGGAAGAAGTAGAGAACAGAGTGCTCCTGCTTCCTCTACTGCTCCCGGTACTGGCTCCAATACACCGTCAACACTTCGTCCTACACCACACCTACAACCTGAACCTAAATCACGTCAACAGCCTTCACAGCAGATGCTCACACCCACCATAACCACTACGGAAGCTTCACCTCTCATACCATCCGATCCTACATTCAGCAATTCATCGAACGATAATATTCCAGCACCAGAAAAGAAGTTGACTAGAAGAGCATCTTTCCACCCTCCACCACTGAATACTACATTCTCGAGAGAAATCTTGCTGAAATCGAAAACTGGTATACTACCAGGTGCCATAGGTTTATCGGTAGATGATGGACAGGAGAATGATCAGGCAATTATGAATAGCGTGGAAGAAATGTTGGAAGGATTTGACTGGACAGCTGGATTGAATAATGCGGGTAGCCTGGGTGAGAGGAAAAAAGGTGGTGCGGATGCGATTGAAGGTAGATTATTGGATGAACTGTCTGCTTTGGATTCGGTAAGTCAGCTGGCCTATCTGACGCGGTGAAATGGAAATCAGGCTGATTGTATTACGTGCTTTGCAGGCAAATATCCATGCCTTCCTCGAATCCGATGATCGTATAGCTCAAGTATTAGGTCATATAGATGAAGCGTTATTGGAATTGGATGATATTGATCTGCAGATAACGGGATATAAGATGCAGTTGAACGTGAGTCTGCGGTGTCCCACAAACAGATCTGCAAGCTGACAAGTCGAGATAGGCCGTATCGGATGACATTTCGTTCATCGAATCTCAGAATAGAGGTTTACAAGTCCAGACGTCCAATCAGCAAGCTCTGCTGAATGAGATCAGACAGCTGCTTGTGAGCTCAGTCACGTGTAATCCCACGTCAAGGTTATCGCAGCTGACCGTACATGTTCTACGTGTGTAGCAAATTGTCGAAGTGCCTCCTGAAGATATACGAACGCTTACCCAAGAATCACCCAGTACGCCTAGAGGTGTACAGACACTTGAGAGAGCGGCGGCCTCATTGTACAAAGCTCTCCAAGCTGGTATGGATAGTGGTAAGTTAGGCTATGCTTCCCACGAATTCCGAGACACAGCTGAAAATTTCAATTACCTGTTCCAGCCAATGCCGAGGTTGCAGCTACTATCGCTCGAATGCAGGAATACCGTGAAAACAGTTCTCAGTTCTGTAAGAGGGTAGCGGACTACCTGGATGTCACTTTCAAATATCAGGTGAGCAGCTTTCTCCCTTTCGGAGAGGTGGCTCAGCTGATCAATCGTTTCTATGCAGTCGGACTCTACTTTGTCTGAATACCGTAAAACTGTGAAGAAGACTATGACTCTCGCACCCCATCGATCTATGGGAGAATACCTCATGACGTATGAAGGATTGATCTTATATGTAAAGGAGATGGACGAAGAGAGATACCAAAAACTTTGTTCGGTGAGTTGACTCGAAGGTTGTGTCCTCCCCGACCCGTGCTTGACGATACTGATTTGCGCCTAAATTTGCAGAATTATATGTCAACTGCTAGTCAACTACACCAATCAGAGATGAAAGACTTGTTGATGAACTTCATGGGATCGCTAAATTCTGCTCTGGGCGATTCATCCAACGATGCCTGTAAGCTATTGTGATACTTCTGGTGGACATAGCTTACATATGCTCCATTATAGCATTTTCTACCGCCGTTGGACCCACTGCCAATACCGGAAAACCATCTGCGCTGATGAAGTCGAAGACAGTCATCGGTCTGGGTGGCTCTGGATCGAATAATCAGCAAAAGAAAGATAAGAAAGGTGGAGATGATTACTCCCTCAGAGCCTCCGATGTAAGCTGTCTAGAATCTTAGGGTTTCCCAAGGAGACAGCAACTGATACACCGTCACTCGGGCTATGCAGTTATATAGACAAGCCTTAACAGAAATGATCAACCAGATCGTCTCTGAAGAGGATTTCATCTCTGCGTTCTTGCATCTCACAGACACCGAGTCTACTTTTGCGGATCATATGGAATTAGATAGTTATTTCAGACGACAGGCGGCACGACATGCTAGTAAAGGGATGAGTGTGGGGATGATGCAGTTGGTAAGAAGTATGATGGATCTGGTATTTGGCTTCGTGGAAGGGGAATTGAGGCAGTGGACCGAAGCTGCTATTGAGAAGGCGCCTGTGTGAGTCTTTCTGTTGTTTTTATGCCCGTAGGTAGTCATTGGCTTGAAAGGGGATACGCGAGGTCGCAAATACAGGTGTTTAGCTGAAAGTGCATACCTTTGATAGCGCTATCGTCGGGATCATTGCTGTGACCGAACGCTTGGCTAAAGAAGCAGAAGAAGAGAATACTTCGATCTTCTTCACGCAACTGTTCGACAAGCAACTCGCTAGACAAAGACAGATGTTGGATTACTTTGTTGTAAGTTTTGTGTCTGCTTCCTTCCTTCAATTGCATGGTCCTTTGTCAGGAAAGCTCATATGAATATGGTGTTTTTCGCGCAGAACGAGCAAATTCGAGTGATCGAAGCATCCAAAACAACCATCAAGAAACGTAAAGGTGTTGCATTCTTCGTCAAACATTTCCCGGTTTTCATCGAGAAGATGGAAGCTCAGCTGGATGGCTCGGATGACTTGCCCATCAGAACCAAAGTGAACGATATCTACGAGAAGATAACCAATACGGTGTTCACTAGTTTGCAGCAGCTCGCTAAGATGGATAGAGCGGATAGTCAAGCGGCGGAGGATAAGGGGCAGCTGAATTACCATGTTATTATGATAGGTGAGTCCACGTATGGGGGTTAGAATCAACCCGCCGGAAACGAAGGGGATTTTGCTAATTATGGTTGTCCCCTACAGAAAACATGCACCAACTCGTTGAGGATCTAGAGAAGCTCCATTCGCCTGTACTGGGCGTATTCTTACAACGTGCGAAAGCCCTTTACGAGGAGAATATGGGTATATATGTGAAATTGCTGTTAAGACGATCATTTGGACGATTCATGGTGGGTGAAGATGAGATTTTAATCGATCTGAATCGACTGATAACCTGACTTGTGTATTTGACCTAATAGGACTTCTTCGACGGTATCGAGAGGTTACTAGTGACCACCCCAGCATCCGAAGTACCTCTTCATTCAGCTTACAATCGATCTTCGTTGAAGAAGATCCTCAAGGATCATGGATCGTTAAAAGACTTGAGGAAGTCAATCGAGACTGTATCCAAGAGGGTAGATAAGCATTTCATACTGGACGATGACGAGTCAAATCAACCTACATCCAACATCAACGGCACCTCAGCGAATGTTGTTCTAGTACAGATCGTATGGAAAGAAGTGACAGGTGGATTGGTCAAGGAGATTCAGAGATCACAAGGGATCATGTCGAAATCTTATGCTGATTCGGGAATGGGTTTGGAATTCACTGTGAATGATGTTGAGGGGGTATGTAAGAGGATGAAGTAGTAGTCATAGTTCTCATATCATATAAATACATTTCGGACATGTTTCTACGCAGTGAGATCGTGACGCGGACATGCATGATAGACGTTTACGCCTAACCATGGTTACAGCAACAGTAAGATTCCTACTCCGGTTGATCAAGTCCGAAGGAGATAAATCGGGTTTTTGTCGGACCGAAAGTGGAGGATGTCCACTTAGACGTTAACCATAAGATGAAGAGGGGTTTGGGTCGAGGTCTATTGTATTGAGAAATGATATATATTAAGCGGGGAAGATCGATCTCCTTCTGTATGCATATCAATAGCATCTTCGCGATTACTTCTATCTAATTCAACCATTGCCTTTTCAACAAATCTTGCAAAGTATACTAATATACCAAAATGTCCTCGGCGAACAACAAGATTCTCAACGTAGCTGTTATAGGATGTGGGGAAGTCGCCCAGATAGCTCATGTGAGTGATATCTGCATTGACCGATAGTGTCGATAGCGTCAGCCGTTGTTGATTGATTCTGACTAAGCATGTATATGACTCGTGTAGATACCAAACCTCATCGTCGCTTCTGACATGTACAAGATCACCGCACTATGTGATATATCCGTTCAATCACTTGAATTGTGCAGTAAAAGATTCGGTATACCTGATACGTTCACCTCTGTGTAAGTTTGAGTTTTGACCCACCCACAGCAAAGATCACAATGTACCACTCTACTTCGATTCATATGGTATGGGAAGTGCTGAACTCCCTGATTTTTTACTAGCACGGACCTCCTCGCTTCATCTGTACCTATCGATCTGGTATTCATCCTCACGGCCGACCAATTTCACGCGGAACACATCATACAATGTGCCAATGCCGGGAAACACATCATGATTGAAAAACCCATGGCTCAGACCTTGAGAGAGTACGACCTAGTGGAAGAAGCTAGAGTGAAGAATAACGTGGTGATTTTTGTAGGGTACATGAGGAGGTATGCTACTGCTTTGGAGAGGTTGAAAGAGGAAATCAAAGGGAAGGAAATTAAATATGTTAGAGTGAGGGATATCATTGGCAATGTGAGTGTTGCCTATGTCCATCCGTCTATCTATCCATGTGGTTTTTAAGTATTTATGAGGTGTATGGCTAATGTACATCATTGGTCATTTTCGATAGAACAAATACATTACTTCTCAATCAGGTCAATACCAACAATATTTCACCGACCACCCTTCGGCATCCACAGCCGAGATGATCAAACGAATCAAAGCGAACTTACACGAAAATCTAGGTGATAAAGCACAGGAGGATAAGCGTAATGCGCATTCATGGAGTCTGTTACACAGTTTAGCAAGTCATGATTTATCAGCAATGAGGGATGTGATTGGTATGCCAGAGAAATGTCTGTTCGCAAGTAGGAGTGATAATGGTGATAAGTCTTGGTGGTGGAATGTCGTCTGGGGATATAAGGGATTCAAATGTTATTATGAGGTGGGTCCTGTCATCCCTTCTTACTCTATAGGAGATCGGACTGACGTTGAATTGAGATGATCCCGGTAGATGGCAATCGACGAAGTAGCGGTGTTCGATGCGCAAATCGAAGTTTACACTAATGATAGTCGGGTCAAAATCCAATATGATACGTGAGTATACCTGAGAAAATCGTTATGTTCGGTACGCTGTGCTGGTGCTGATTATTTTGTATGGCTTCAGCCCATACGTGAAAGGATTGCCTATCAAGTTGATTATCCAAAAACAACTACCCTCCGGTGATTTCTCTGAACAAGTTATTCGACCCACATACGTTGATCCTTACACTCTTGAGTTACCGTTAATTTACGACGCGATCGTCAACGGGAAGGATTACAAGACGAAACCTCTAGATGCTAAGAATGATACGATATTAGCTAAGATGGTAATGGATGCGTTGATCGATTAGGTGAGACCCTGAAGAGAGATGATATCGAGTTGGGAGATCTGAATCAGTAGGTATTCAATCGCGGTACATCAGTTGGACTTTGGTCAGCAAGGGTTTAGCAGCAACAATAGGCGAAGAGAATATGTATTTATCTATGCATCCTTGAAAACCAAACAAAGTGAGAATGAAAAGAAGTGTATTGTGTGGTCGTTTAAAGCCATTCGACACTAGGTAGTCAAGGTTAACATCAGCTCGAGTAGGCGGAATACTTGGCATATAGACTCACGTTCCAGGTGGTTTGGAGGTGATATCGTATACAACTCTGTTAACACCCTTGACCTGTTTTGCAATGTCACACGTCAGCCCGCTAGGTCTGTCTTTCAAGATCAAAGATGCCCGCTCACCTCGTTGGTAATTCTCGAGGAGATCTTCTTCAATACCTGAGGAGGGAAGACGAACCAATCGGCAGTCATGAAGTCCTCAGTAGACACCGCTCGGAGCGCTACCACCTGATCATAGGTTCTCGCGTCACCTGCAACACCAACGGCTTTGACAGGCAATAGAGCAACGAAAGCTTGGGAGATTTGATCGTATAATCCTGCAGCTCGAACTTCCTCGATGTAAATATCATCGGCGTGTTGGAGGATCTTGATTTGTTCCCTTGTGACTTCTCCCAAGATTCGGATGGCAAGTCCAGGTCCAGGGAAGGGGTGTCGGCCTACCAAGTGGGCGGGGATGTTGAGCAATCGTCCGAGAGCTCGTACTTCGTCTGCAAATCCAGGTTATCATTAGCAAGTCATTGAAGAGAAGATGCGAAGCCAGTGAGTAAGGGAAGAGAAGATTATTCGACTCACCTTTGAACAACTCTCTAAGGGGTTCAATCAATTTCAACTTCATGTCCTCCAACAATCCACCGACGTTATGATGAGTCTTGATAGTGGCCGAAGGACCTTTGAACGATATACTTTCGATAACATCTGGGTAGAGAGTACCTTGCAACAACCATTCGATTTTACCTTTAGCATCACCACCTTTCTCTTCTACCTCTTTCTCAGCAGCAGCTTCAATCTTGGCGGCTTCCTCCTCGAACACTTCGATAAAGGTGTTTCCAATGATCTTCCTCTTCCTCTCTGGGTCTTCTACACCCTTCAATCGAGATAAGAATAACTCGGAAGCGTCGACAACAGTCAAGTTGACTCCCAGGTCAACGGTCAACATCTTGTGGACTTTGGCAGCTTCGTCTTTTCGTAACACTCCGTTGTCAACCATAATGGCGTGGAATCTAGAAAAAGAGATATTGTAAGTTAGCTTTGGTCAGAGATCAAATGCTGCTTCGACCTAGCTCCTAGCTACCCGCGTTCACACAGTTCGAGACCCCTCCAGCTCTAGATCTTACTTCTACTGAGAGGTTGTTCAATCACTCACCGATCACCGATAGCCTCATGCATCAGCTTGGCCGCGACCGTCGAATCGACACCTCCAGAGACAGCACCAATCACTTGTCCCTTCTCACCGCAAATCTGTCTGATTCTAGCGATTTCCTTGGGGATAAAACTGTCCATCGACCATCCTCCTTTGATACCACAGACGTTCTTGACGAATGCACCGATCACTTCTTTTCCTTTAGGAGAGTGAGATACTTCAGGGTGGAATTGGACACCGTAGACTGGTTTGGAGTTGTGGGCAATAGCTGTCCAAGGTGAGGTTGGGGTGGAAGCTACAACGGAGAAGTCGGGTGGGAGTGAAGTGAGCTGGTCGCCGTGGGACATCCAGACCTAGGGATTCTTGAGAGTCAGCATTGTGCCCTTTACTGAACGATCCCTGCTGTTGGATTGATGGTTCCTCTATCGAGTTCATCCTTTCATTCCTAAAAATTTTGAGATCACAGCTGCGTAATGTATATGCAACTGCTTTGTCTCTTTGTCTAAACGACGGCTCAGCTCACCTGTAAACCTCCATCCTCCTCCATCTCGATACCCTCAAACAACGCATCCTGCTGTTTATTTCCCGTCTTCTCAACTTTGATCTTGGCATACCCGTATTCCCTGTGGGTGTGCGCATCAACGTTTCCACCGTGAGTTCGAGCAATCTCCTGTAGTCCATAACAGATACCGAGGATGGGTACGCCTAATTCGAACACTGCTGGGTCGACGTGAGGGGCATCGGGAGCGTAGACTGAGTAAGGGGAACCGGAGAGTATCACACCTGTATATCAATCAAGGGGAGTTTTAGTCGATCGTTCAACGAGATTCTGACGAGTTCATCAGAGTTGCAGATGTGCAGCTGTCTGAACGTTTCTTAGGCTGGCGGCTTTTAGATAGCCGTTGTCTCCAAGATATATCTTGTCGACTGCCTTCTTTCATCCCATTTCGTTCGATCATCCAAAAGGTGACCCACCTGCAGGTTTCCAGCTCAACTCGTTGATCTTCTGCGTACAAGGCAACATTTCACAGTACACCTATTCAGACCCATCTTCATCAGCGCCGATCCCTATCACATGGATAGTTGAAAGAGACCATAGCTTACATTTAATTCACGACATCTTCGAGTGATCAAGTGAGAGTACTACCAACATCTCATGATCAGCTATTGTTATTGTCTTACTTGGAATCCGAATTGTTGTTCGTTAACTCACCTGAGATCCAAAATCGAGGATGAGGATGGTATCGTACAAGCTGTGGATCTCCTCAGCGGAGGTAGCGGCGGCAGTGGAAGACATCTTTATAGTGATCTATATCTAATTTCTAGTCTATAGACTCTAAAAGAAGATGAAGAGCTCAGGTGGACCACCGAAAAGTGTGAAATCGCCTGAAATTTTGATTTTCTGACTTCTCGACTTAGCACGGTAATTGCCGAATCCGGTAATTTATGAACATAGATAGATAAGGCATTACTCGTACCGTGATAAAGATATAAAGATAGAATAAGATGCATTTGAAAGACAGACTATCCAGCAATCCCCTATGTATGTATGTATAAGATCAAAATATATTAATATAGTGCAAGATCACTCGGTCTCAACCATGTTTCTGGACTCAAGCCCATCTGATATGAGCTTCTTCAATGATCTCCTAATCGTCGCTAATCTTACCAGCTTCTAACCACGAGTTCAACATTGTAAGGGCTTCTTTGGGCTTATCGTATGGTACCATGTGACCCGCGCCTCTGATCTTGAGCATCTGTCGTGTGAAAGAGAAGATATTATCAGCAAATATGACATGGTGGTCAATTCTGACTGGGCGAGAAAGTAGCTAGAACAACACTAACGCTCAAATTACCATAAGTTTTGAAAGTTCCTGCTACTTTATCATCCACAGTCCAATCTGACCATTCCGCCAATTGGTATTCCTCTGCTCCGGTCCATTCGAGTCTCTCCATCCACACCTCGTTGGCAATGTGATTGCAGATGAAATCGAGCATACCGACGTACTGTTCCAAATAATCAGTATCTGTGATATCTTTCTCACCGAACGAAATGCGGTCAATACTTACGTTCAATACTCTTACACCTCTTTCCAGCAATCCCGCTACATATAGCCAAGTCTGGCCAGTAGAATCTAACGATTGCCCAAACCTGCTAAATACGCCATCGTCGCATGAGGACCAGTTACCTCTGTGCTGGTGGACTCCAAGAATATCTCGTACGTCAGGCAAGTCGAGGTAAGTTTTGATTTTCTTACTGTAAAATATATGCGTTAGTTTTGGTCCTTTCAGTCGTCTCAAACGAGAGTGCGGGATCGAACATTAAAGAGTGAAAACTCACGTTACTGGATAACAAAGTGAATCGCTCAATTCCTTAGGAGAGCAAGACATCGAGACGTCATATGGGTTGACGCCAGCACTCCAGAAGGAAGTTTCCAACACTTCTTCACAGTAGTTCATAGCGATGGAACAAGCTGTATAGTCGTGCGATTGAATGCAGTTTCTGTGGGCCATTTGATTACATCTTGGTAACTGATTCATCGATGACACAGATAAATTGGTCAGTACTCTCTGGAGGTCGAAGGAGTGGGACACCGACTACTTACATTCTCAGCCATGTAAACGCAATTAGCGATGTTTTGTACTGGCTCGGTGAGATCCCCGTTCAATGTACATTGCTACACCCAAGATCGTCAGCCTCGATATGAATCATGTTGGATCTGATACATGTATTACACATCGCTGACTTACGAAAGGGAAGTAAGACTCCATCGTACTGACTAAAAGTCGAGTAAGAAAGTATACCATCAGTGACAGCCTTTGACATCAATCTATGGTCTTCTGCCTTGCAAACTCACAATGATCAGTGACTCCATTGCCGATCATTACACTTTGCAGGTTAATTGGTTTTTTGCCATCCTTGATCAATTTTCGGTTACCGTCGACAACAGCTGAGGCAAAAACTGGGAGGTATCGACCCTATACATGCGAAGTCACAGCCGATCAGCTCTACACTACTTGGGATTAATCAAAGAGGTCTATTGAAGTGATATACTTACACCGTATGATTCACCAGCCATATGGAATGGTCTACCTTCAAACTCCTTGAAAGTTTCGAAGAACTGAAGCAGTCATTGGATGTCAGCGATCGTGCACAGCCGACTTGAGGGGAAAATAGGGAGACTTACGATCGATACGAACGCTTGTACATCGATGGCTGCGGCTTCGGTAGTTCCGACTTTCTGCAACCCCCGTGTCAAGGTCAGTGACAGAACAATTTCTTGGGAGTGCCTCGGTCAGAATGGAGATACGTACTTGACCATGTTCTGAATGCGAGAATCCCACTCCAATAGGCTCATCAAGGAAAAAGATATTTGCCTGGGAAAATCATCAGTGACAGTCCTTTTCTCTGATTCATCAACACAAGTGTAACGTCGAAACGTACTTTTTCATTCCATGCATAAGGGTTTACCTTGGTGTCGTTGGCAGATTTCGGGCCGTCGGCCACTGAACAAGGTCCAAGTTCCATCAACATTCCTAAGGAGGATGAACAGCCTGGTCCACCTGCGAATGAATGTAAGATGATGAGCTCAATTGTTCCAGTATTTTTATAGTATATACAGTTTCTCCAATCGGAATGGGCGAGAAGCAAGCCCAAGATAGGGGGCATGAAACACTCAAGCGAGCGGGCTTACCGTTAATCCACATGATGACAGGATCTTCCTTGGGTTTCGATCTCGATTCGAAGAAGTAGAAGAAGAGGTCTTTACCATACCCAACATCGAGGTAGCTGCGAGATGTCCAGATGAGCATACAAGGTGGCATGTTGTGCGAGGTTAGGAAAGCGCTATAATCAGCTCAGACAGGGTACTCACCCAGAGTACGATCGTACATCCGGATCGCACCACCCTGAAGTAGACTTGATTCTGACTCGATGATCCTATGATATGAGAGATTTCTGTCAGTCACGAGCTTGCGATCGGATGTTCACCTTGTGATGCTGCTTGATACAACAGGATTTGATCTGCTTTGATTGTACTATCGGAACAGTCGATCTCGCTGATATATCACTTACAGGGAATTTCTTATGGGTGAGGACGGTAAATTCGTCTCCCACACTCTCCAGTCGGATAGCATTATCGTATCCCAAAGACGTACTTGGATGTTGCTGCACGAAGGTATCGGCGAGGTTCAAGGCTTCCTGAGGCGTAGGGATATGTGGTAGTTGGATTGCTGAAACCAAGGGGAGTAAACCCAAGAGTGCTGTCGATAAGTGCATGACGGAGATTGCCAACGTGTGAGAACTATGGACACAAATGGAGAGCACGAAGAAGGAAGAAGGGAGGCGAGAGGCTGAGCCAGCACACAGATACCAGAAGTGACTATATAAGGGCGAGACGAATGTACGGTGAAATGGCACTATGTGGATGTTGACTGATAAGACACTTGATGATCCATGTGGTGAGTGAGGGTGGTTGAGTGGACCTGATCGGTTAACTTACCTGTCGGTCGAATCCGGTTGTTGGATTGTGGAGGTTGCGAACGAACGACATGAGAACACCATATGCTCCCATGAAAGTTGGCCCCGACCTTGTTAGTGATCACCCTATGCTGTTCTGCTTGCTCGATGGGATGCACCGCATCGGAACATGTAGATATCCGATTCTCCGACTTGCAGTCCACCGTTATGCTATTTTCAACTCCTGCTTCATCTTTGTCCGCAAATTTAGTTTCATTCCTGTTCTTCCCAACTGTTACTTGACTTGCAATAGACCAAATCCCAGAGTTCATGCTGCACGGCTTCAAGTGCAAAAGTCAGAAGGTGAGATGGAGAAGTGTGACTATGCATCTATGCTAAAATTGATGTTGTTTTGAGTATAAGATGGTATATAGGCTATGTGGTATCTACTTCATTTCATGTGCTGTGGTGAAGATCCACTACATTGTTTCCTCCACTATGGCTTCTTGGTCTTCTCGTTCATTCCTACCATCTGATAGGTAGACATTATATTATGGTTCTGGCTACTGATCTTTGCTCTCTGCCCTACTCAGGTTGGACGACCCCTACTTTAGCAGGTCTCAACACTCTATTACCAATCATCCAACCTTCCGAATTGACTTCCATGATCTCTCCGGGGCTATGGGGTGAACCGTCTTTCTTGGGAGGGGCAACTTCCTTCGGGATCATGAATTCAGCTTCGTGAAGGTTGGGATCGAACACCTCTCCTTTAAGATTATCCAACTTCTTCATCCCGTGTCTTTCAAATGTTTGCACCAAGGCTTTTTCCGTTAATCCTACTCCGTCGAATAACTGTTTGAGATGTTGGTTGTCGACTGGTATAGGTTGAGGTACACTCCTCAAAGCTTTTTGCAATACATCTACGGTACCTAACAATGCTCGAGCAAAAGAAGCGATGGCGAATTCAGAGGCCTTCTTACGTTCTTCCTCGGCTCGTCGGATGGCTGTTTGATAGTCTGCTCGGGCGTATTGGACCTCTTTCTGTCGATGCGGATTACAGACAGCCAGCCAGCAAGTGAAGGATAATAAACAGGGTTGGTGGAGGTGGACAGATGAAGGGTTTCAAGAAACGTGATTGTCGAAGATTACCAGTATGGTATAGAACAAAAACAAAGAATGGAAAGCGAAGACGGTGAGAGATCAGCTTTGTCTCTTTATGTATGAATTGGGCGAATGCAACCCACCTTCAACTCCTTCAATTCCTCCTCCAACTCCTTAGCCCTCTTATCACTCTCCATCTTCGCATTTTCCAGTTCTGTTATTCTCTTATCCTCCTCAGCATGGAATGACTCTTCCTTCTTAGCATCTGTCGATTCGGAATAGAATCTAGCGCCCAGTCGAGTAGCAGGTAAGGGTATTATTCGACCGGCTGAAGTGGCCATAGGAGGTCGAAGGGGGATTGAAGATCGGAGGGATCGGAGTGGTGCGGCGATAGTTCGAGGATTCATACTGGTCGGGTTTCGCCTGGAAGTGGTAATATATACTCTATACCTGTACCTTGATGTATGTGGTTGTGCAATGGGATATCTTTGTTTACTGTTTGGAATGCTTTCGTTGATGATCAGTCACTGCAGAATACCTATAGCACTGGTATGTTCGAAAAAAGTTGGAACATCGTATGCAGGTGGAGGGGAGGAGTTGACCTTCGCTTTTCATCCGAGAACCGCCCGTCTCCTAAATGGATGACCTAATTAAGTTGGTGGCGGCGTTTTGAGTAATTCCGGGTAAGAAGGTGATTTGATTCCGTCCGTGCTGTTGCATGGTGGGTGAGTGTTTACCCTTAAATTCCCAGATACAGCCATATCATAACACAACCATACAAAGTGATTGATCTCTTACAGCCAGAACAACAAATAACCCTTTGTCATACAGACATATACATCTTACATCTCAACAGCACTGTAGAGCTCAGCGCAAATCAACAGCGGCTCGACCCAGACGACCTTGAATACATAAGTCATCCCCAAAAACACTCGAAGCACTCCTATATCCTCTCTTCAAGCCGTTCTTTCGGCGACTCCTGCTCGAGATGTCGGAATCAGCTTCGACACCTGTTCCACCTCCCGCAGAAGGATCCACTGCACCCGAGGGGTCCCCCAGACCTGTACCATCATCTACCGAGCTCACTCCAGCACCTGCAGAATCCAATACCAACACACCCTCTCATGAACCAGTTATCGATCCCGAATTGATGGATTTGCCCGCACCTCCTCATCACAACAACAATAACACCAACAGCAACTCCACAGGTAACAATGCGAATGGAACTCAACAGGAAGGTGAAGTTGGATCCAAAGAGTATGATATACACGGTACAAGCTCAGGAATGGGAATAAGGGAATCAATAGCTTCTGCTCCCAATCCTCGACCGGCGGATTTCCCACCTCCGGATCAATTGAACGAAAACTTGTCTTTGGATATGGACGCGATCGCACAAATAGCAGCGGAGAATGAAGACATGCCTGGATCACCCACTGCAAAGATGATGAGAGCGATCGCACCTCCTACAGCAATCATGACAAATCCCGAATGGCCTCCTGTAAGTACCACATTCTGATGGTGGTGGCACTGCCGCTTGTTTTTCTTTATCTTATCGCTATCTCTTCCTTCCCCTCATCATCCCCTTCTGACCTTGTGGCAATTGTCAATAAGATATACTGATTCGTGGCAATTCATGTTTTTCGTAGCCTCCTCCCAACGCTAGTGTCAATCTCTTCATTGGTAAGTCCGAATTTACCCTAATGCATAAAACCAGGAAAAGTACTCTGGACTGACGTGATCGTCTCCTTTTTTTAGGCCGTGCATTACTGTCAAACGGAAATGATAACTGGCCATTGGTGAGTTCGGTTCAACATCAACCTCTTAGATACCTTTATCTCTTATCACCATA
This sequence comes from Kwoniella mangroviensis CBS 8507, assembly GCF_000507465.2. NCBI lineage: Eukaryota > Fungi > Basidiomycota > Tremellomycetes > Tremellales > Cryptococcaceae > Kwoniella > Kwoniella mangrovensis. The sequence goes on along the minus strand of NW_027062534.1, from coordinate 2,929,637 downwards.
GTGGTGATGTTCACACGCTTGATCGTGTAATCCTCTCCGTCATCACGCCTCGAAGCGGTGACGCGTCACCATAATTCACCATACTCCCGTTCTTACAGTCCATCCATGAACCCCTATCTTTCTCTATATCTCATGCGCATCATAACGCTTTGGATAGGCCATATACCCCCACCTGCTATCCAATCCCAACCCGAAACATAGAAGAATCCATGCTGACGCGTATAAATACATTTGTTTCTGCAATCCCCGTCGCTTCCGACCACATAATCACACATTCAACGCACTGTACCCCTTGTTCTCCTCTTCTCTCAACCCCACTGCACTTCATACCCACTGCACCCAACCCCTCTGATTTTTCCCCTCCGCCGACATTCACCATTTGCCCCTCCCAGAAACCCAATGAAATCGTCAACTGGATCCGAAAACACTACCCATCCGAATGGGATGGTGACGAAGGACGATGTTCGGCCCATCGAGTGCGAACCTACCTCGCCCGTAAGGGTGCTGACATGTACTACGAGAAGTTGAATCAAGGCTGCATCAACGGATGGCGAATTCGTGCCAACCATTTATGGAGGTTCGATAATGGTGGATTCCAAGGAAGGGGTATGAAGCAGGAAGAAGCTGCGGCGAACGCTCAGAAGGAACAAGAAGCTTTGGCTAATGCAGCTCGAAAGGAAGCTGCAGCTGCTGCCCTTGCTGCTGGACATCCCAATGTCAAAGTATCAATGTCGAGTCCAGGTATAACGACTTTGTCTCAAGATGCTTTAAGTACGTTACATCAACAGGCAGCCAGTCAACCGAATAAGAAACCTAGACTGTCAGCTACCTCCACTCACGCCAAGACAGGTGGTTTGACGGGTCAATCTAGACGACGAAATACTAAAAAAAATTCATTACCTGCTCAACAACCTCAACAACAACAACCACAGAGTGATTTGGGTTTCTCTCAACCCCAACAACAGGATCAGAGTCAACAACAGCAACACCAATCGTATTATCAAGATGGAACGCAGTTATATGGAGTTGGTCAATTGGATAATAATCAGATTCAACCTGATCAGTCTACATCAACCAATGTTTTAGATCCATCGCTGAACCAACAGACTGGTACTGGTGATGGAGTCGATGGAAATGATGTGGACATCAATATGGTGCAACAGGCTATGCAGGCTGCGGCCGGCCAGATGGACGATTTGGATATGGGTATACAGCTTCCCATCGAAATGCAGATGCATTCCAACGGACATGAAAATGACGATGTGGATGATACCAGGTTTAATTTCGAGGTCGTAGATGTTAGTCCGGCTGATGGTCATGGTCATGCTCAGTATGGGGGAAATGGTAATTATGGATATACCGGATAGGAGTAGAATTATATTTTGTAAAAAAGAAATTTACTTTGTCTCAATCCCATCTCCTAACCGTTTTCCTCAGAACAGACATTCTGTCCACATTCTGTGCATCTTCTTTCTTTTTCCCTTCATCCATTCCGATTTACAGATTATTCTGATTGTTTCCTTTTTTACCCATTACCCCTATATATTTTATATTTTGTCTTATACCCCATATGAAAAGCCGTCATTCGTCTCCTGTATGATGATTAATCTTGGGATGGAAAAGATCCCATTGAATTGATCAATTTGAGAACTGGATGTTCAATAATCATATAAATAATATACTATCAACCATATATGTATATGTGTAACAAATGCTTCTCTCGCTCTGATATCGCATCATGTCATTAGGATTGAACATGTTTTGTTTGATATAGAACACGTTTGCATTTAGCATATGAGCATATGAATAATGATTTAATCTAAACTATTATCGCACAGCGACTAAAGTAAATTGAACGTCCCTGTTCTATTCCTATCTACACTCCAATTTCCCCTACCGAACGATAAATATAGTATAATATGATGTTTCAGACATGCTCCACAGTGATCTGATTTATGGATTGATAGCTTATTGCACAGAGATATGTTGAATAGATCTTTCCTCACTTCGTCTTCCTCGGCATGACACGAATACTCCGATCCTTCGCTTCATCTTCTTGATCTCCTACCACTCATCATTTCCTCCTCGAACTTTGCCCTCATACTTCTATCGATTGTCTGTATGTAATAATCCCCTTGATCGCCTTTCCAAGTGACCCAATCTGGGAAGTAGCGATGTTTGGTTAACTTGACGATCGCACCGAATGAGTCGCACTAAATGGCATCAAGGGATAAAATTAGTGTCAACATCTTCAAGCTATACAACGACTGTCGACGTCAAATGACTGATCAGTTGATAGGCAAAAACTCACATTATTCTCATTCATTCTGAATCCCTCCTGCACAAAAGGTTTCAAGCTCACTATCTTCGCGCCATCATTGAGATCAAGGAACATATTCGTCAAGTCGTTGTTTAGCGACGAAGGGAAGACTTCGTTGTTGACCAGCTGTCATACATCAAGCTTAAATGAGCGGAAGGTTTTTGTGCTACGAAAGAAAGATAGACTTACAACAACATCTGCTTCTCTCAATCTCGTAGATACCATCGGATGTACCCTAAAGTCACCTTCGTGCACTTCAACATCCAGATTCCCCTTTAACCCCCACATCGCCCATCGACGTTGCACCTCTTTGAGTTGTAGTCTCGCACAGTGAGCTGGTACAGGCAAGAGTTCGAATCCGTAACTGCGACAAGGTAAACTTGTTATCAGCTTTCATACCCTTTACTCCGGCTAGGAAGAAGCTCACCTTCTTGATCCCGCTTGGACCGCTGCTTGGAGAACACAGTTGCCTACACCACTTCCCAAATCCACGCTATGATGAATAGTCAGTATATAGACTCGCCATTCTGTAAACGGGAAAAAGATAACTCACAATACTGAATTGGGACCGAGTTTCGTCTGTTCAATGACTCGGCTCATGAAGCTATAAGATAGGTCAGCTAAAGGATCAAATGCAATGACATGTGATCCAGCTGGACTCACTTATGCCTCAATTCACCGTACGCATCTTCTTTCGCACTGATAGCTTCCGCGACTTCTGTAGGATGTTTGGGATGATGCTAACAAGAGCCATTTCACTTCCATCAGCTTACACAACATTAGGCCGCGATCCAACAGAATTATGCAACTCACCGCCAATGTATATGCATAGGGGCCGACCACCCTAGAGTATGCGGATTCATGAACTAAGTCCACCAACTGCGACCATTCCCTCTTCTTCATCTGCTTTCCCTTCATGTACACCTTCATACTTCCTTCTTGTTGCAGTTCTGACATAGCGTTATTGAACCTTTCCATAGCCCGCAAGAAGCCCGGTCCATCTCTACGATTAGGTGCGAGAGCTTTACGCAAGGCATCACCTATCGTTTCTGTCGGTAAGGAGTCTGGAGGAGGAGTAGCAAGGGATCCGGCGAATGGGGAAGTGAGCCTGGAAGGCATTGATGAAGGGGTATCCAATGGATCGGAAAGGGAGTCGGACAATCTACCGAAAATATGCGTGTGAGAGGATGGAATGTAGTCTGATCAAAGGTATATCAAACTGTCAGCTTCGACATCAAGACTTGTAACACGTTTCTGCAGCTTACGCTCTAGGATCATACGAAGAGCGTTCCTCAATTCTGATATAGGATTATATTCTCCTGCGGAAGTCGGAGTGAGAAGGATGAACCTGCAAGCAAGATCATCTGAAAGTCAGTTGACATGACGAATACTGCTCGTAGTGGTCTAACTCACTTTTCTTTGCAGCCTTCAGCAGGATATAGTAATTCAACTGAAGGTGGAACATCACCATTCTCGAAACCGGGTTGAGGGAAATCTATCAATATATACATATCGAATTAGCGTTTTGCCCCGCATCACGACTAGTATCGCAGACAGGGCTCACAAGCTTGATATTTCTCCAAGCCTTTGCTAGTCTCTCCCCATCCGTGTCCTGCACTAGCCCACCCCTTCATTTTCCCTTTCAATACCTCTTCACATTCTACAAAACCGACCCATCCTCTACTATATTCCCCTCGCATGTCCACTTGATCCAAGCAGAACAAATCATCTTTCCTCCCTAGCAAATCATCATCTCTACCTAGTAAGCTTGTAGGCGTGGAATTGCCGGAAGGTGATGGCTTTTGACGTTTCAATTTCGGTTTCGGATCCAAGGCATCTTCACTTGATTCAGATTCTGAGCCTCCATTGTCTGACTCCGATTCAGATTCCGATTCCACACGTTCTATCCTGTTTGCCTTCCTCTTCTGACCAGGCGATCTACTATGAGCAGGCGATGATCTACTCTTAGCTGGCTTGGGACTACTTGATTTGGAATCAATGATAGCTGACGAGACCTTCTTGAGTAATGTCGGTCTAGGTGATGTCGATGATGTACCATTCTTGCTAGGTGAAGTAACCCCGTTGATCCTCCCCTTGTTTGCACTTGTGCTGGTACTGCTAGAAGGTACTTTCAGATGTCCAGTAATAGTGCTACTACTGCTATAAAATTTCGATGATGAGGGTGTTGATGTGGATGTTGGTTTTGGTTTTTGGACGACGGAGACTTTCACTTTCGATACCTGTGGTCCGCGCTGTGTACCATTTTGATCGCCGAATATCGAAGAGAACATGATCTACTTCTATACAGCGAGACCTGCAAAGAGAATGTGTGACTAGATGGGAGATGAGATAACAAGGAGATGTGAGGGGGTAAAAGGGAAAGAATGTGATGGAAACATGAATGGTTAAATTGAGATGGATGTTTACGATAAATAAATCGATTTATTTGCCACTCAAAGATCAGATAACGGTTAAGTTAACATCCATCCTTCTTGAAATTTCGAAATTATCTATACCTATCAATCGTTCTGTACATCTCCTCACAGGTCTTCCAAAAAGATTCACTGCACAGGCTGTGTAGCTAGGGTATCACAGAGCAAGAAAACAGGTCAAGCATCCGCTCTATCCTCACCATGTCGAATTCGTTCCCATCTCTGGCGCACACTCCTCGAGCATTCCCGCTACCGACCATCTCAGAAGACACGCTTCATTATGTCCTTCATCTCCCACCGAGCTACGATCCCACCTCGACCGCTTTACTGCTCACTCAATATGTGGAGTCATTACTCATACAGCCGTGGCTGTGGAACAAGGATTCATGGGAATTGAAAGTTTCTGTTAATGGAGATAAGTTGGAAGGCACGATGAGAGTGGGAGATGCAGTTGACGATGAGTGGTTGGTAGTCTGGTTATTGTTGAAGATCAGTGAGAAATGGCAAGATGTCGTCATTGGGTAAGCTCGAGTCTCTTATTAGCTATGTTACCATTATATGAGTACAACAGCTGATTTCAATGCTTTATCCATAGCGTGCGAGATACAGATGGCGAATTCCTGTTGATCGAAGCTGCCAACGAACTTCCATCTTGGGTCTCACCTGAAAATGCTGAAAATAGAGTATGTCTTTTGCTCTCCCACATCATCACTAGGTTGCTGACATGATACTCATGTATTGTAGCTTTGGCTTCAAGGTGGACATCTACATCTGATCCCATTATCTATACGTTCAACTCCATCAAGCTCGAAACCGAGACAGATACCGGATGATGAAGACATGGAGAAACAGTTCGATCCCGAGTCCTACATATCTGAAGAAGACGCTATCAAAGCTGTTCGGACTGGTAGGTACAGAGTGGATGAGAAGATGGAACAAGCAGTCTGGGATAGGATATCATGGTAAGTTGTCCTAGTTCGATTCTCAGGTGTTTTCAGGTGAGGCTGAAATTTCATCTTGGGTGTAACAGCTATCCAGACGCTCTAAACACTCATCAACATAGGACTAAAGCATATCTACCTGTTCCAATAGCTAAAGCTCTGAAGAAGAATCTAGAGTTGATACAGAAAGCTGTCGAAGGGTTTTATGTCAGAGATCCATCTCAACTACGTGTGAGTGATCATTTTCCTCTAGTTGAATAACTGTTGATGAGAAATCGCTTCCTGTGCCTCGTGCTACCATTAGGCTGCAGCACGTATGACTCATTTCGCACCTTCCACATCTATTCTTACACCTATCACAATGACCCGAGCTGCATACGCTCAGCTGCAAGGCCAGGCTTTCCACCCACCGAGGATATTCGGTCCGGAATGGCATGTACCTGATGATCCAAATAACGAAGGCGAAAAACGATGGAGGGATTTGGGTATAAAGATAGCAACGGGATTCGAAATCATGTACAAGGAGGGTGGTAACAAACATCGAAGCGGACCCAACAACCAGATTGAGGACGGCTCTTTGGTTAGTGACGAAGGGTATAAGGTATTTTTGTATAACTTGAGGGAAGCGGGATGGTTCGGTGATGAGTTGGAAGGTAGTGAGAAGTGGAAAGTGAGAGAAAAAGAAGCTAAAAAGGGATATCAGAGTATCAAATCTTCCGAGTGAGCTTGCTGTATACTGGTTCGATACTATTAGCTGCTGGTTCGATACTATTAGCTGACAATTGACCATTTTGGACTATTAGTACTGCTTCCCAAAGACCTTCATTCGCTTATCTGGTTGACTCGGCAATTTCATCTGCCTCAGATCTCGTTCCCGGAACACTGAAAGTTGACTCGTCATATGAGGAAGATAGTGAATCGTGGTTGGAAGTCTCACCTGACGAATTGGACGGGATGATGATGCGTGCATCTGGGCGTACAGCTAAACCTGGAGAGAATACAGATGGAAAGGCAGAATTGGGAGAGGAACATGGTCAAGCATTACAGGATTTGGCTAAGAAGGTAGAAGATTTCGTTGGTGGTCAAGGTGATTTGACTGGTGCGAGATTCGAAGAGTAAGTCATCGCCATCCTTTGGGATTTTCCTGAATGAGCATGCTGATTTGCTTGTATGTTGTAGTGAATTATCGGATGAAGATATGGATGACTCCGATGACGATGACTCAGAAGAAGAGAGAAAGACATTAGAAGCTCAAAAGGAGAACCGACTGAAGAACCTTATCGCACCTCTTCCAGATGACCAATGGGGTAAGAAAACTCAAACTCGACAAGAAGGTTCTTCTGCGTCGAAAAATGATTCCATGTCGTCGAAAGATAAAGTAAAGAAAGAAGTTAAATTCGATCATAAAGACATTTTCTCCTCTTCATCGTCTTCGGCAATCAGACCACCGAGATTCGCCAAGCAAGAGTATGACGGAGTAGTATCTGAATCTTCGGATGAAGATGAGGCAGAGGATGAGTTACCTCCAGCGGGGACAATAGGAAGGAAGATCGCTCAGATGAAATGGTCTGAAGGTGATCGTCGAGCTCCCAGGAGCGCTACGATCGAAGAGATCACCGAAGAAGATGAAGAGATGGAAAGACAGAGTCAGCTGAAGCTGGATGGTGATATTGACTTAGATGAGGAGATGCAACGGCGTGTATGGGGTGATCCCGATGAAGGGGAAGGTGATGATGATGACGACGACGCGGACGATGGGATGGAAGTAGACGTAGATATGGCTGAAGAACAGGAAGAATTTCTCAAATTCGCTAAAGAAGCTTTGGGCATAAACGACGATTTGTGGAAAGGGATCATAGGGGATAGAGAAGCACGAGGAGGTGAGTTGTACAAATAATTGTCCTTGAAATTACTGATCTCATTTGATATGGTAGCATTCGTTCCTCAGAATGGATCTGGATCTGGATCGACTTCGAAATTCAAACCATCCGATTTGCCTCAGCCTTCCAACAAATCCATCAACAAGTCGAAAGTCAATAATGGAAAGAAAGTCCAATTTGATACAGGTTCCGAGGATTCACCACAATTGACCACTCAACAAGGTAATTCATCCTTGAGCTCATTCGACGAAGTTATGAAAGCCATGGACGAAGAGCTATCAAAGAACAAGCCTCAATTATCTACAAACAAAGAAAAACTAAAATCGAAATCAAAGTCAAAGTCAAAATCTTCCTCTCAAGCTTCATTAAACAAATCCCAAAATCCGAAACCATCTTCATCAAATCCTTTACCTCCTCTTCCTACCGAGGAAGATCTTGAGAATATGGAAGAGGATGACCTACTAGCTATGGACAGAGAACTTAAAGCAGCTCTGAAAACCGCTGGTATATCAGATGACGAGGATGAGGATGATGAAGAGATGAGAGAAGATTTAGGTCAATTGGGAGAAGATGATAAGAGAGAATATGAAATGATGAAGCATTTCTTGGAAAGTTACAGATCACAATCTGGTAGTAGTGGAGTAGTAGGTAACTTGTTCGGTAGATTGGGTAATGATAACAAGCAATGAAATTAACATACAACATAGCTAAATGACAACAAATGCATAATCATCATCACGATGCAATGAATTGTATATCCAATGACTGCTTTACATTTTTTGATTTGAACCTCTCCTAATTCCCATTGATCTCAACGTCATCACCGTTAACTTCAATTTCACAACCTTGAGCATCGAGTGCGGCTTGAGCTTGAAGTACCATCTTATCTTCCTCGAGCTGTTCAATGTCATATCATTTATCAGCTACCACTCTTGATAAAACCTATCGGACGAATGAGCAACAATCAACTGACCTGTTCAATTTTCGATAACCTCTCTCTCCTCTCATCGATTAATTCCGCATATCTAGCTTGCAAATCCCTTTCTTTCCTCTGCAAGATATCCACCTCATCTTTGATCTTCTCCAATCTCGCCGGTGTACCACTTTCCTCAATCGTCCTTAACATTTGGAAAGTCTCGTAATCCCTCTTGGACTGTTGTATCTCCTCCATCAATTCTGATATCTTCGATTTATGTTTCGAATTGATCATCTGATATCCACCCAACTGTTTGGCCAATTTCTTCTCAGCCTTGGAAGCTTTCGTAGCTTCACTTATGACTTTTTCCTTTGTGAGCTCGATATTGGCTAGAAAACATTCCCTCAATTCATCTTCGGACAAAGAAGACTTCTCGACGTATTTCCTAAGTGTAGGTGAATATATCAAATTCTCTTGGGTATCCTGAGAAGACCAACTCGCGGAGAAATCATTGGCATTTTGATCTTGATCTTCCGAGAAATTCGATGAGATGGCTAATTTAAGTTGTTCGTCGCTTGCACCCGGTAGACCCAATTGACCAGCTAATTCGCTATGTATAGCTTGTTTAGCAGCGGCAACGAAATCATCTTCAGGCATATCATAATCTGAGGCGGTTCCACCAGGTGTGGAAGTGCCGGGAAGAGGATGAGCGATCGAATCGTGTTTCATCAACATGGCTACTTCCAAGTTGACCATTCTGAAGGCAGCTACCATGGCGGAGTCCGCATCAGCTTCGACCGAGTTCAACTCTTCCAGAATCTTGTAAGTATTGACGTTGACTGGTCGAGGTAGATTCTGCTTCACCACTGTACTTCGTCTTTCCAGTTCTAATTTCTCCTCTAATTCCCTTGCAGCCTTCAATCGTCTATCTCTTTCAGCTGCATCTTCTTCAGAGAGCGGTACCGCCTGGTCCTCTTCCTCTTCATCTTCTTCCGTCTCGGCAAGTTCGAAGTTATTCTCGGGTTTAGGCAAAGCGGCGAAACCTGCCTTCAATGCTCGTCGAGCGTCGGCTATACGTCGTTTCTCATCTCGAGGTGTTTCGCCATAGTATGACTCGCCATCGTTGATACTAAGGTTATCTCGTGGTGTTCGTGAGGGAGTAGCACCTACACCACCAACAGTTCGTGGAGTAGCAAGTACTCCGCCACGAGCAGGGGTAGCAAGGGGATTGGGAGTAGGAGCGACACCATGTCGGGGAGTAGCACCTTCGAAACCAGTTCCGCCAGTATCACCACCGTGGAAAGGAGTGTTCTCATCACCGAGAAGAGGGGTCTGAGCGTTAAGCATGTTTCGAAGATTTCGAGCTTCGGCCATAACGTTGTCCTCTGGATATTTCACAAGTCAGCATATCATACACGCCGCCAGCGATCAAAGGGAGCAATATATGACTCACGCTGAGGACCTGTTCTAGGTGTCCTTGCCATCCTAGCTTGACCTAAGCTCTCGTATTCTCCCAGTAATCCTTCAGTAGCTTTGCTTCCAGATCCTTCACCTCCAACAAGCTCCCGCGCCAATTCACCAGCTTGACCGATCTTCACTATATCCTCCAATTCTTGCTCTCCGACTTGAGGCATTGGTAAATTCAACTTCCTCCTTCTAATGATTTGTTCTTGTTCCTTCAGCTTCTTGATTTGTGCTTCTCTCGCCTGAACGAACTGCGCGGTCTGATTGCTCTTTCCATCATTACCCTTCTGTCGTTTCTTCTTCTCTTCCAATTCTTCTAGTTCCTGCTTCCTCTTTCCCTCTAAAGCTCGTAGCGACTGGCCGACAGGGGCTGCATACACTTTGGCATTCTCCTCCGCCACATCGTAGAATCCAGGTGCGGGTTGCTTTTCGAACGGGATATCGGCGTTGTACTGTATCATATGTGGGATCAGCTGACAAGTCGGTCTTGACGAATAATGCTGCACTTACGTCCATACCCTTCTTCTTGGTTTTAGGTCGAAGGCTATTCGTGATATTAGGTTAATAAATGGTCTTCACGCCTGTTTGCAGAACCGTCGACTCACTTGATACCAGCCGCCTTCAACTCTCTCTTCTTCTGTAAGAAAGCCAATCTTCTAGCTTCTTCTAATTGTCTTTCTCTAGCTTTCCTCTTGGCTTTTTTACCTTGGGTATTCGCCAATCTCGCTCTTGCTTCGGATAACATTTCTTTTTCTGCACACCACAACCAAATGTAAAAATCCATATCAGTCCACTGTTCAATTTCAGTGCTTTTGATTTGATTGGATTTGGTTTACTCACCATCATCATCCATATCTATGGGATCAGGTCTTGCCGCCCTCGTTTCAGGATCCGTATCAATTTCACCAGGTTTCAAACCTCTCACATCAGCTGCAGGTCTAGCTTCTACATTTTCGCCAGCACCCAATCCCAGCTCCTCGTTATCCTTGGCTTCCGCGTCGTCTGACAATTTCTGATACCTTTCCAAACATTGAGTTGCTGTTCTTCCGACTATAGGCGCTATCGTACGCCATTGTGTAGGCATCAACTTGGCGAGATGTAGTAGCTTTTCATCTTCCGTCTGCACATCACAAATACATCAGCTATCAGATTCTGTAATACCATGGAAGTCGTTGATGTGGGATAAAGCTCACCTTTGACCATTCGACCTTCTTGATGGAAGGATCTAACCACTCATACCATCTTGCTTTACATTGTTTCGGTGTTTTACGGACTAGAAGTGATGATATACGAGCCCATTGCTGAATGTTTGATCCATAAGGATCAGTATTTCCACAGACTGTCAGTGTGTCATCATTGCCTACTCACATTCTTCCCATACTTCGAGATAGCAGCTTTCAAGATCTCGTCCTCCGTGTTTCTCCAGACACCACCTTTGATGATGATACGGACCTAGAATGAGCATACAGCGTCAGAGATGCTGAGGACCATTGCATGGACGTACGCCTCATCCCATCCATCACACGGACACAAGTTGTTCACTCACCATGATGATAATCAGATGATCGGAGGATGCGATGTATAGACGTGTATGGATATAGATATAGATATAGGTATAGATATAGAGATACGCATAGGCTCATGAAGAGATGATTCCCTACACGCCACTCGGTGTCGCTGATTTGCGGTGTTTCTGCGTTCCGGGTCTGTGGCACCTGGCGTGTCACCGTACGAGTAATTATTAGTCTTATCTGGACAGTTAGTTATCTTATCTTCCGAACGTTTGTTAGGCATTCTAGCTACTCGTGGATCTCACGTTATCATTACTTGGTCGGCCCCGTTATCGATCTTCAAAAGCTCCAAGATGCCTATGAGCTATGATGCTAACGCTCTCCTTCAATTGATCTCATCCCTAGATTTCGGTCCAATCAACATAGAACTCGGTCGACATGCTCCCACGAACGTGGAATTGTCCCATTTACCCCTCGATGCGATACCCTCGATATTCCACTTGAGTCGTGCCCTTCTACGATCAAAGCTTCGCCCTCAGCTGCTGAACTATCTTACCGACGGCGTCGACACGGAATTGTTAGGTCCTCAGGGAAAAGTAGGTTGCCTTGTGGACTCGGTCAAGGATCAGGTGGTACAGAATATGCCTGTGGATGGAGAGGTTGGGATGACCGAATTCATGTCGATTGGGATATTCGGTGCAGTCAATGTCCTGCTATTGGAGAATTCGGCAAGAAACACATCTCGGGATGGACCCAGGAGGTATCGTGCCCGAGGCACAGGAGGCTCTGGAAGACCCGATGTTGAGATGCTTATCGATAACGCCAGAAAGTCGGTTTACGTCGAGATCAAACCACCCATCATAGCCTCATCAGCTGTCTTAGATGCGATACCTGAGATAATAGCTCGAAATGCGGTCTCGTTCAACAATGATCGCTCTGTCAGTGTCAACAATACGATGAGCGCTGTGATGGGTCTGACTTCGGCTGATATAATACCGGTAAACTTCTTACCAAAGTAAGTAGCAACGTTCTTCGCTTTGTGACGGAGTATGAAGCTGATATCACTTAGGTTCGAGCCCAATTCGCCTCAGGCTCCCCTACAGTCTGCTGGGTCTGCCTAACAAACAACGAGCGAAGTGTTTTGTTCTGGCTAAATCGAGGCAACAACAGGATCGAAGTCTCACCCACCGTTTCCAATTCGACTCAGCCTTCACCTACACACTTGGCACCTGATGTACCTGGGACCTTTGCCCTTTTTCTGTCCCTTGCGGTTCTTGATGATACCGATTACGTCTGTACAGGTGGAGGAACGGGATATTCTGCAGCTCAACAAGCAGCTCCCGAACAAATCCAGTCATCATCGGGACTTCGCTCATTGAGATCAGCTTTGGTTAGTAGAATCTTAATCTTCCAGTATATCTGAGGGCTGACTTCCCTCATTACAGCATGTTAGTCCACGAGGCACGCTTGGCTTTCTCTGTCGAAGCGGTCGAAGCCACAGAAACCGTGGTGCCAGCTCATCTAGCGCTTCTCAATCCGAAATTCGTGTCAATCTCGTGGCGGATACCGGTACGATGGGTAGTTCAATCTCTCCCCTTGTCACGAGAATGCTTGTAAACGATATTGCGTGGAAGCAAACAAGGTCTATAATGCTCTCAAAAGCCGAAACTTCTCGCCATCGTAGTCTGATCAATCTATACGAAAGATTCGCCAATGGAATTGTTCTCAAGACGACTCCGACTCGATTCGAAATCCTGCTTAGGGACTGTATCGGTAAAGGGCATGTTTGGCACACTTTTAAGGCTGAAATCAAACGTTTCGAAGGCGACGCGATCACGTATACACAGAAGATCATTGTCAAAGTATCTTGTCCAGATGCATTCTCAGCGAACCAGGAAGATAATTGGGTCTCCGCGCAGACCATTCGAAAGTATGTGGAACGTGAGATCAATGCTTTCGATCATTTAATAGGGCATGGACTCGATAAGAGAGGGATAGTCCCAGAGTTGTACGGTGTGCTCAAGGGTTCGAACATGAATGGGGAAGATATCCAATTGATCATGTTAGAAGATGCAGGTGTGGCTGTTGACTGGGAAACGATCACTCAGGAAGAAGGGTGAGTTACTGCTTCTCTGAGCTCCCCGTATCATCGAATGATTTACATGATCTTCGCTGATTGAGCCTCTGACATTCATAGTGATACCATCATTCGTGGCTATCTGCGAAACCGGCATGGGTCACAACGATATTGATCTTAGACATTGGGTGAGAAACCCTATAACTGGATCCATCAAAATAATCGATTTCGATAGGGCGAATCTAGAATCAGAAGTGATACTTGGTTTTGAGATAGGCTATGTAGAGGGTTACATCGCGGAAGCCTTGAAGAAACAAGCGGACAACAGTAATGGTATGAAACCAAACGCATTAGAAGAGTCATGATCACCAAACTCAGCATCACGAGTATTCTGCATTGTGCTTACTTCATCATCTGCCGATTTATCCTCTTTAATCAAAAACATCGTCTGCCGGTTGTACATTTACATTCACATTCGCAACAATCCTTGATAGCAGTTAAACGTATATATATCTATATAATGCGTGGTACACCTCATAGAAATCTACGTTCTTTCCTTCCTATTTGTTGTACATAGTAGTTTGAGGCTTATCATTTAGGCTGTGATCATGTTGTATATACGAAAATATGCATTTATCCTGATACGCAGTCTACTTTAAATTCCAATGCATTGCATGTTATCCAAGTTCAATTCAGATCATCTCGAAATTAACGATCATCTCATACAATCATTGCTGCTTGTTACTACTGGGTGATTCCAATCCCTCGCCGGTACCCTTCGCAAATGGTAACTATTGTTCAGCGTACAAGACCAATTTCTGATCCTCAGTCCTTAACCAATCCCTCAATTCTCTATCATCCCTCAACTCCCTATATCCCTGACTGCCACCCGCAGATCCGGAACCACCATCCATCGATGATCTGTACCTCAACATATTCACATTAGGTCCCAATCTCGCTCTGACTTTTTCGAACAATTCCGAATGCGTCACAGATGGATGCACTCTGATCGCAATCAGGTCGTCGGTCGCCCGATCATATATCTTTATCTTGATATATGGTGGTTGACCACCGCCACCACCTGCACCTCCAGCTGAACTAGCAGATAAAGGTGGTCCAGCAGAAGCATTACTCATCCCGAATGACGATGCTGTCTGACCACCACTTGCAGACTGTCTATTCGACGGTGGTCTACTATGTGATGTATTTTGAGTATCTATAGGCGGTAGGGGCGATGGACCTCTTGAAGATATACTTCGATTATTCTGTTGGTGATGTCCTCCGGGTAATGGTGAATATCTATCCTGAGTTTGATTTTGAGAATGCCTCGAAGAGGCAGACTGCGATCGGAGATTATTATTGTGTATATCGGCTGATAAACCTCTCTGATGATTCTGCTGAGGTTGCTGAGATTGTTGTTGAGAGATTGAAACTTCATTCAATCTTTCTTCCAATTCACCTATGATATCATTCCTCGGTATCTCTTCGCAGTAATCGCCATATTTAGCAGCGAAAAAGGTCCTGATCAATTCGTGTCTTAGGATATATCCAGCTTGTCTCGATCTCAAATCCACCAACGCTCTAACATAAGCATCTAATTCTTCCCTTCTATACTCGGTGAGTTCATCGTCAATCTCATCATCCACCGGGGCAGGCATATATGGTAAAATTCTTTCCGGCGGTGTCATATCCTCTTCTCCTGGTCGAGTTGATCGGCCAGCCTCGTAAGGGAAAGTATCCAACAGGCTAATTTGGAAATCGTAGAAATCTTCATATGTCCTATAAAGCGTTAAAGTATATCCAGGAGCGGTCGTTTCATCCGGTACGAAGTTGACATGTAATCTGAACCAATAGTTGCCCGATTCGTTGTGGAACGAAGGAACGCCAAGCGAAGTCAACTCCCCAGGTGGAAACATCGGATCTTGTTCGGGTCGATAGACAGGTTGTGAAGGTGCTCTTGGTTGAGGGTCCGGCTGACTGACTCGACCGTTAGCAGTTGTCAACTGATTGACGGAGCTGGTTGATCCTGTACGTGCGAGTGATGATTGAGATCCAGCCGCACTAGACGTTTGCGCGGGTGCGTAAGGTGAATTCGTTACAGCTTGTTCCGGTGCGATGTCAAATCTTCCTAATGGGATAGCAGCAGCTTTGTAATCCGCAGTAGCCTTCTTCCATTCTTCCACAGCAGGTACCATGTTTGGATTCATTTCTACCGGTTTTCCAGTTGCGGGATCACGTATTTCGACGAAAGTGACGGGGATCAGTCCGGGTCCACCGAGTCGACCGATAGGTTTGGCAACGAACCTGTCGCAAAGGTATAGCAGGTCAGATAGTGGACTCGAGATTATATGGAAGGTTGCAGTAAGCGATCACCATACTTACCACTCATGATTACTCTGCGCAATGACTACGATCGGCTCTCCCTTCTTAGCATCCAGTTCATCCGGTCTCTCCGCATGGAAATCATACTGTACGATAGCATATACCCTGGAACGCATGAAGCACTGGTCAGACACCTGGTAATATGATTCTCGAGAGGAGAATGATCACTCACGGCTGTCTAGGCTTGGATTTTGCACTCTCAGCAGACAGAGGGGGAGATATATTGGTTCCAGGTGGAGAACGGGGGTCGCTAGTATGTGAAAGATGTCCTTGCGACGGTGTATATGGTCTATGACATTCTCAAAGGTCAATCCTGACATTCGTTGATTTCAGGTTACTTTCAAGATGAATTTGACTGACCTGGATTGATTGCCCTGATCGATCGATTTCTGACCCGAGGGATGTCTTCCACCTTTAACGAACTCTTCGAAATCTGCTTTTGGTACTAGTCCTCTCGATCCCGTCAACGGGTCTATCAAGATATCCCACATCAGCGCTCTGCTCATGTAGCTTATCTATGTGGGGATAAGATGGTAGTTCTAATTGCAATTGACAGATATACTCACTCAAAGCCTCAAACCATTCATTCCTCTCTCCTGTGACATACCAAAAGTCGCCTTTGTTATAACTCAATTCCTGCGGGTTGGTGCTCCTATGAGACTGTAGAGCCTTGATAACTTTCTGGGGAGGAGCGACTTTCTGACTTGGTCTACCTAATGGGAATTGCTGAGGGTTATGCTGGTTGGGAAGGGGAGGTGAAGGTGCGGGAGAAGAGGACGACGAGCCATTGTTGTTATTGTTATTCAAGGATCTTCTCAACGATTTCATCTTGTCTTGTCTAATCTTGATCAATCATTCAGATGATCTCGAGAGTGATGATGATGACACGTGATGTTCGATGATAGTAATGTTGAAACTGATTAATGTCGATGATGAGATACGAGATGGAAGAGCAGTTTCGACGTGATGTGAGAGATATCTCAGTATACCAAATTCAGGGTGAATTGTTGACACTGGGAAGGAATACCAGGTTCAAAAAAAATGATCCCTTGCGCGTCGGGTTTTGATGTTCTCTTTTGTACTGCTCACTCCCTACTACTACTTACTCTTCATTTGGTAACTATATGCTATTATTGCAGCTTGTCTATCACTGATCAATGGAGGATGATCAGAGTACAACACTGCTGTCGATGGAGGAGTGGCAACAACCAAGTCATGACTGTGACTGTGACTGTAATCAATCACCTTTGCTGCCTTTGTATTAAAGGACATTCCGTTCTCTTGTTGCAAGTTCGAATTTGCTTAACGAGGTAATTTCCTGCAATGGGTACGCGTCCAAGTTACCATATAAGTGTTCGCGAGCATCCATCACCATCATGCTGTGTTCCAACTGATTGACTGTGCACAGAGTGTACTCGATACCTGATACATGATCGCCGTGCCTTCTCCTTGACATTGTGTTTTCTCTTATATACATAGGATGAGATCGAAATACAGATACCGAGCAAATCAATCGAGATTAACCTAGGATCGACCGAGGTACAGCATCTCTCATTTGGCACTGGCGTTGGAATGATTCGAAACACTATCAATCGCTGATCATTCATTGGCTACATTCCAAGATTCACCACTGACTGACTAATCGCATATGCCATGCCATTACATGCTAATATGTCGTTCTCACACCAATCTGTATTACTGAAGAACTCCAAATTGTATAAGAGGCGTTTTTTTTGGTATGCAAACCTGCCTAGGCGGAATCACAATGATTGTTCACTGATTCTACATCGTCCGTTCACTAATTTATACTATCCCGTGTCAGTGGAGAAGAGAGTCTTGATCTTCGCACTGATACCAAGGTACTAACACAGCGGTACTTTCAGATACATATATAGACTGATTATGAACCGAATAATTGCAACTTGATCAACTTATCCCTCGAGTACATAGGCACAATGTCAATCCGATATATACTCGTAATATTATCGACTATAACATGTTTGGTACATGCCCAACTCACTCTGCCAATTATATCAGATCCATCGTTCAACCTCTTATCGGGTGAAATACTTGTTTCTCAACAATTGATTTCATGGGGTATCAGACTTGGACCTATCTCCTTAGGTCTGGGTATCGATCTCAGTGCACTGGGATTGAAGAAGCGAGAAGATTACAGACGATCAAGAGCTCGTTCAACGATCAATGCGCGTTTGTTGGGATTAGATCTGGGTTTACTCAATCTGGGATTGAACTTGGGTGGCTCTAAATCTTCTCAACAAACCCAAACGAAATCGAAAGCTTTGATCAACTTGGATCTCGACGCGGATTTGAGCAGTTTGTTCAGTTGGGGAGACGCAGATAATGTTGCAAGAGGCGAGAGGGGTGACACAGAGGTTGGTCTGCTGCCTTTCATCATACCAATTCTTCAGAGGAGATATGATTGAGCCTTGACTGATCATTAATCCAATACTTCTTGTGATCCAGTGGTTTACATACATATCAATCGGTACTCCGCCTCAATCCCTGCCCATCCTCCCTGACACAGGCTCAAGCGATCTTTTCGTCTTTGGACCATCCTGCTCCTCTTGTAATCTATACAATCACACATCCTTCAATCCCCACCAATCAGCTACGTATAAGAACGTTTCGGATGATTGGGTATATTACTATGCGGATGGATCAGGTGCTTTGGGCTATACATCCTCCGACATAATTTCTTTCGGCCAATATCATGATCAGAGGATAATAAAGGCAGAAATGGATTTCGCGATTGCCACTCAAGTTGGAGGAAGCGATTTCAAATCCTCATTTCCAAGTGGTGTGATGGGTTTGGGATTAGACTCAATGTCAACAATCAAAAGTCACAACGTAGTTGAAGATGAAGGTAAAACTCTGTTCTCTAAATTGGTCAAGACAAACCAACTTAGCGAGAACGTCTTGAGTATAAGGTTGCAAAAAGGACGACAGAGTCAGGGTGTGGTATATGAAGAAGGTCAAGGTCAATATACTTTCGGTGGGATCGAGGAGAATTATGTGAGAGGAGGACGAGAAGGTTTGGTTTGGATGGATGTGATGAGTCAGAATTATTGGTTAGTCAATCATTTCTTCTGGTACCCAGACTGCTACGTTCTAGTTGCCAGAACAGTCGAAGCTGATTGATGTTAACAGGGGAATAACGATGGAGGATATCTCAATTGGAAGCAGCTCGATCTTATCTCAAGATCGTACCACACCGAGAAGAGCAATAATCGATACTGGTGTAAGCTGCCTCACTCCCTCACTCTAGTACTACCCAGCTGACATGACGTGCCATGAATATCAGACCACACTGATCATTACTTCCGATTCGGCGTCTTCGATGATTCACTCAAACATTTATGGATCATGGCAAGACCCTAAATCTTCCATATGGTATATACCTTGCTCTACCTCCTATCGTTCTACAGGAAACGTGTTCTTCACCGTATCAGGGAAAAGGTTCGGTGTACCAATTGAAGATTTGGCTTGGAAGAGGAGTAACTCATTTGACGGGATGTGTATATCAGGTGTTCAGGTGAGTTTCCTGATCACGTCCCGAACGTGGAAAGATGTTGTAGGACTGATTGTCATATCGTTCAATAGGGAGGTATGGAAGGATTTACCGTCCTTGGAGATATGTTCATTAAGAACCATTATGTAGTTTTGTCGTATGGATCTGAAGAGAATGGCAACAACATACAAGTGGGGTTAGGAGATAGGACAGATATTTCACCTATTTTGTAGTATGCGAATTAAATCCAGCTGCTACTAGTGGTATATAGCGGTAGAAACAGAAATAGGATCATTTGGAATGAACATCTCGCTGGTTGAGGCAACACCAATTAGTATAGGAGGGCCTTCTTGCCCTGCTATGTTACCATGACAACGACCATCAAGATGGTCTCTTGGTTTCTGATCG
Organism: Kwoniella mangroviensis CBS 8507; assembly: GCF_000507465.2. Classification (NCBI taxonomy): domain Eukaryota; kingdom Fungi; phylum Basidiomycota; class Tremellomycetes; order Tremellales; family Cryptococcaceae; genus Kwoniella; species Kwoniella mangrovensis. The sequence goes on along the minus strand of NW_027062534.1, from coordinate 2,909,777 downwards.
TCTGTCTATCCTCGCAGCGCAAGACCGCGTTTCGGAACATCAAAAGCAGACCAGTTGATCATTCTAGTGTGATGTACTACATTCATTGATCGTCTCTTCTCCTTCCTTTCTATGCCAAGTCCACATTTCGATCATTCAAAGGATATATGCTCTCATCAAGAGTCTAGGCTTTTTCGAACAGGATACTTTCGATCACTACGATACTCCTTTAATCTAACCCAATCATAGCATGGACCCACCGGCCCACCGTCTACCGCCTTGAGCGGATTCTTAATGGTCTTGTAGAGAAGGTAAACAATCCATGCTATGGTGGTTGCTTGTGATCATCAAGTTGCTTTATCGGCTGCCACTGGTTTCTGTCGATTTCTGCTCTGGATTTTTGCTGTGTCAACAACCATCTACGCGTTGTGTTAGCTCGGTTTTGATAACCGGTGCTACCATTATTATTGTTGCTATACAGCAAATGCGAGTAGTAGCAACAACATTCATTGCCTATTACCAACTCAGAATCACTCCTGGATCCATCCGATACGACGAACCGGTCTTCCAGCATATTTGCATTACGAGAAGGTCATCGGCGAGTGATTACGGATCATTCACATATCTGTTTCAGATATTCAAGTGGTCACCCAGGACATCCCAGCGTCATCGTCCATCCATCCCATCCATTCCGAATGAGAGTACAGGTATAGCAAGTCTCGGATCACATCACAAGCGTGTAGAAGTGCAGAAGACATGGCAATGACTTCTCGACCACCACCACCTCCTTCCTCGATGACCTATCCACATCCACAGAACCGACAAGGATCTTTACGCAGGATGCCATCTGCAAAGGAGGTAGCTTCGTCTGGGAGTTTTGTCAGTCCATTGACTAGGCTGGAAGCTGAGGGGAGAAGTGCCAGGAGTAGGGTGAGTACTTACTTGGCTCTAGGCTTCACTTTTCTCATTTGTGACAAGATATCTCTTACGGTCATGTGGATGATGTAGCTGATCTCATGACCTTACAGGCAAACTCTGCATCAATATCAAACAATCCCGCATCTACCTCAGGCTCTGGTACATCATCATATCCCATATCCAATTCCCACCAACCCAATCCATCTCAACAACCTGAACCACCCGTACCGACCTTAGAATTTGGTAATCTATTTCGGGACTCGCGTTACTCTGTCGATTCATTGAGCTCCGTAGGATCCAAATCATCTACAAGTTCATTCGACAGTTATGGGACAATCTCTCAAAATGAATCTGAATACGACGATGGGTACGAATCACCTTCCACACCTAAAGCATCCACCTTTAAACAAGGTCAACAATCTTACTTCGAAGGACAACAGCAGCAACGACATCAGCAGAGTAGAACTCCATCTCCCTCAAAACACCAAAGGGGAGAAGAAGGCGGCTTGCAGATGAGAAATCTTAGTAATAACAGACATAGGATACCTTCTTCAAACAGTAATTCAACCTTAAACGCTTCTACTTCCGCTTCGTCGTCTATGACCAAAGCTTGTGGATCATTAACGCCTAAAAGGAGTTTCTCAGTGACTTCCAGACGTGTACCATCAGATGACAACCCTCTCCTTCATAACCCACCAATCACCACTTCCTACCTACCTCAGCAGCAACAGTCATTCCATCTCGGACCGATACCTCAGTGGGACAGGAGAAACAGAGAACGATTAGGCTCAGATGCATATGCAAAGGAGATAGAGGGTATACGCAAGCCAGAGGAGACGGAGGTGCACGCGGATTGGGCGAGTGTACATGGTGAACAGGGGAGTGATTGGGGTGACGACGAGAGTCAATTCGAATGGCTAGATACGGAAGGTGCACCAGAAGCTGTCAACGGCAAAGAGAATCAGAAAGGTAGTGGAGGAAGTCCCCCGAAGAGATTATCAAGATTCAAAGCTGCTGTGACAGGTGTTGGTGTTGGATCGGATGGACAAAAGAAATTGAAGAAACCTTTGATCATACATCGAAGAGCTCCTCCCCCACCGCCCGATACAGCACCTGCACCTGCACCTGCTGTCATTCTATCTGAACCGACTTCGCCAATGCGGAATAACACCAATATACCAAGAACAGCAACAGCTACGATATCACATCCTACTATTATGAAATCCAATCCCAGACCACTTCAGGCTCATGCTGAAACGCAGATACCGAAAAGAGCAGAAACGATTAGGTCCGCATCGTCAAATTCAGATAGATCACCGGTGGTTGGAAATAGAATGATAAGTGATGAGCATCATCACCACCAGCATCAACATCATCATGGGACACATTCGAATCCAGATATATTCCATACACCTCAACCGCCATTTGGTGGACATGGACATGGACATGGGAAGAGACCCAGTCCATTGATGGTACCTATGAAAATGGATGATGGACCTTGTTCACCGGCAGGAGCTGCAGGGGATAACGAATCTCGTCAATCACATATGTCATTCCAATCTGTCGCATATTCATTCTACGATCTTGATGGCGATCATTCACCTTCGACTACGCCTAAACCGACTGGTTCCAATGAAGATTTGGTGTTCCCTCATGGAAAATACGTCAAGGTCTCTGCATCGACTCTGGAAAGACAAAAGGAAAGAGAACGGACCATATCGGAATCTACCGTTGGTAGTGGCGATGGAGGTAAGACACCAGAAGATCTCGTTCATCTTGGTATCGAAGCGAGGGGAAAGGGAGATTTGGCAAAATCCGCTTGGTACTTTATGAGAGCTGCTGAAGGGGGATCCGCGACGGGTAGGATGTATTGGGGTAAGTGACAGAATGAACCATCTTATTACAGAAGGTATACTTTTGATCTGCAAAATCAGGATGGATCACTGATCGTGATTGCGATTCTGATTGTTCATACAGGTCTAGCACTTCGTCATGGATGGGGAGTATCAAAAGATGATCGAAAAGCTTTTATCGAATTGAAACAGGCTTGCGAAGATACTCTGGCAGAAGGCGGATTGGATTTCCATAAATCCCCTGGACATGTGAGATTGACACCGCAGCAGAAGAAATTGATGCAGGTTAGTACAATCGTCACTGGTCCTTCCTGTCCCCATTCCTACATTCCCTCTCACAGTCCGAAATCCGATTCCAGCATATGACATTGAGCTGATAAGCATTTCCGTTCACACTTCTTGCAGAAAGAACTTGCTCTTGGTATGTTTGAAGTTGGAAATTGTTTCTTGGAAGGTATAGGAGTGAAGAAATCGCCTGAAGTGGCTTTGGCTTATCTCAAGTTCGCTGCTGGGATGGGCGATGTAGCTTCCCAAGAGCGTGAGTCTTTGGTCAGGCTATCCCCTAGAAAGAAGTACGTTGGAGCGCCAGCTGAAGTATCGAGTCGCCAATTAGAACTTGGATTTTTACTTTCTAAAGGATCAAATGGGGTGAAGAAAGATATGAAAGAAGCTGCTAGATGGTACAGAATGGCTGTGAGCATACTACTTCCCTTCCTGGAGTGCAGTACTGATGTTTGATTGATTGATTGATTGGTTGATTGATTGATTGATTGATTGATTGGGTCAGATCGCAAATGGTTCAAGTAATACTTTTGGCTTAGCTTGGATTTGGAAGGTGAGTGCTGAGTACAACTTATCTCACTATATATCGTGTCTTGACTGATACTCTAAAATCTGAATATCTAGGACAAGTATATGAATTAGATAGATATATGACATGATAGATATATTACGATATAATTACATTATGATGAACGACAAGTAAGGACTCCCCTCTTCCCATAGGATTTGACATGTATAATCTGGAAAAGACGCTGAAAAGGAGCCGAGGACATTATGACTCCTGATATATCTATATCTGTATCTTTACCTATATCCTATAAGCTATCACTCTCACTTGTATGCATACACATATAGATATGTAACGCGATGACATCCAGACAACGCCTTGTAATTTGTTGTACCTATTCATTGGTTCCTTATCTCTCATTGACTGATTATAAGGAACAGAGGTCCTTCTACAGGATGAGGCGCATAAATTCACCTCAGAACACCTGTATTGCGCGATCACCTGGTATCGACGGCAAATACAACAGCATTTGTATTTCATTATTGGATGACCCAGTAAGTCTACAATGACAGCGTACGGACAATACAACTCTCAGAGCAAAGTAGCCAGTCATGTTCGATTATATATGGTCATCCATACCAAGATCGATCGAGCTGTCACACAATCTGGTAATCTCATTCAATTGCACTAAAAGTCGCTCTTACAAAATTCCAGACCATCTGCCAGAGACCTTTGATTTGCACGTTTTCACATTCACATTCTCTGACGTCGATGGCAATGAAAAATCAATCGCGTACTCCCAGCGTTCCATGGTCCGATCGAGGAGATAAAACAAGTAAACAACCAAAGTCGCCTCAGGAACTTGACTCTAGTCTAAATTTGTCGATCCATCAGATGGAGATATATCATTTTTCTCGGGTGGGTTGTTTGTTCCATTACTGACTTGCTTTGCTTTGGTGTGCAGGAACACAAGCCTGATGCAGCACAAGCACGCGAATGATTTATTTCTAAGGAAAACAACAGAAAGCTCAGGGAAAATGCCCCCCCCCCTAGTACTCATACTGCTATACTTTTAGGTTGTCCGGTGATTCCGCTCTCTCCGTCTGTGCGCTTTTACCCTCTCTCACAAAGATAAATTACGTGATTCTTCATCGATACCTATCGTTATACATGCGATATATCACTTTGTTATAGGTAAAAAGGGAAAGTGACGATGTTTACTTTTCTTCGAACATAGCTGCTAATGGCTGCTACGATGTTTGGCTGCGAATACGAGCTACAAGCTGCATACTGTATGTACGACGAGGGACATTCTGACTGGGTGAGAGGATATGGATCTGCTCCATATGCTGAGAGGTAACTTACTCGCTTGACTTGTTATGATTGGTCTGAATAAACTAAACAAGTCAGACTCACTTTCACCCCTCTTTCATAGTAGTAGGACAGTAGGACAGAAGTAGTGATTGGTTTGGTGTGTACCCTACCTTCCCATCGTTGTTCTATCTCCCTCATTGATACTTCGTTGTTGAGAACGTCAATCAATTCGATACGTTCTACTTCATCAATCACACACCCTCACTATAGTCATTCTTTAATATCTATCATATACGATCCCACACTGACTCGACACACTGAGAAACAACGAATCTTCAGACGCAGAAATTAAGAGGATAGAACTATTCATGGTCATCACTTCGCACAGGACATAACGCAGTAAACACAGCATCAATTTCCTGACTCCTTCCAACCCCTCGCTTCTTTCTCACTCCAAAAACCACACTTCTTTTCTATTGCAATCGACCTCAGAAAACAATTGGAAAATGGCAGCAGTAGCAAGTCGACATCAGGATCCGTCTGGGTCGTCGTCCGCCTCTGCCTCAGCATCAGTATCGAAGCAAGCTACAGTCAGTAGGAAGCGGACCAACGGGTCAAGTTCGAAAGATGACGCAAAGATGATTGGTCAGTGGAGGATAGGAAGGACAATAGGTAAAGGTAGTTCAGGTGAGTAAAATCATCCTCATGTCCCTCTTGTGTGTACGATGACTGATGAGGATTATAGGACGAGTGAAAATTGCCAAACATTCAGTCACTGGCAAATACGCAGCTATCAAGATTGTACCTAAGGGGTTGATACTAAACTCGAGAATGTCAATGTCCGAAGCTGGTGCAAGAGCGGATAAAGTCTTATTGGGTATCGAAAGGGAGATAGTCATTATGAAGTTGATCGATCATCCAAATGTCCTAAATCTATATGACGTTTGGGAAACTTCTTCCGAATTGTAAGTTTGATTTCACTCATCATACATCTATCGTGCATTGTCCATGAATCAATATTGACACAAGTTATATGATTCTTTCTTGGTAGATATCTTATAATGGAATATGTTCCCGGAGGAGAATTATTCGACTACCTAGTTAAAAGAGGTAGATTACCGGTTTCAGAAGCCTTACATTACTTTCAACAGATCATACACGCCGTAGATTATTGTCATAGATTCAACATCTGTCATAGAGATTTGAAACCTGAGAACCTGTTGTTGGATAAAGACAAGAATATCAAAGTGGCTGATTTCGGTATGGCAGCATGGGAAGCTGGTGAGAGAATGTTGGAAACTAGTTGTGGTTCACCTCATTATGCTTCACCTGAGATTGTTGCTGTAAGTTTTGCCTTATCCTCCCGATGGAAGATAAGTGGCTGATAATTCTTCATGTGGATGTACAGGGGAAAGCATACCACGGTTCATCATCTGATATCTGGTCATGTGGTATCATCCTCTTTGCTCTGTTGACTGGAAGATTACCCTTCGATGATGATAATATCAGATCATTGTTGCAAAAAGTCAAGATTGGCGTATTCGAAATGCCGGATGAAATCAAAGACCCGGCGAGAAACTTATTAAGTAGGATGCTAGAGAAAGACCCAGAGGAAAGAATAACTGTATGTTGACCCCTGATCCTCTCATGGATTCGCAATTTGCTGATCAGTCGTATGACGCGCGATTAGATGCCCGAAATTCTCCAACACCCTTTCTTTGTATCAAGACCACCTAGACCTATCCCTGGTCGAGCACTTGTCTCCCCACCCTCTCTCGACGAGGTTGAACGACCAGTCAACTCCCCCGAAGAGATCGACGCTGACATCATGGGTAATCTCAAGACCCTCTGGTCAGGTGCCACCGACGAAGAGATCATCACCGCTTTAATGAGCAAGGAGAAAACATGGGAAAAAGCAATCTACCACTTATTGATCAAATATCGAAATCGACATCTTGAGAACTATAACATGGATGAAGATGAGGATGCTGAAGCTCGAGCGAGAAGACAAGCCCGAAAGGCTCAACAGGGCTCACCAGCGAAGAGGAAAGATGGACCTCCCGCTCCTCAGGTATCGAACAAACCTAAACTCGCCGTGTTGGGTGAAAATGAATCTATCGAAAATACACCCGTCGTGAGACCTCAGGCTCCTACACCCAAGAAAGCACTTGGTCAACCTCATGTTACCGGTTCAGAGGATTCCCCTGTAGTTTCCAAAATCATTAATGGTAAATTGACACCTGCCAAATCACCTGTCGGACCTCGACCACCAATGTCCAACAGGAATTCATCATCTGAAGCTAGTACCCCTATGCCTGGTACCCCCACACCTGCGATAGTCTTACAAGGTGCTACACCAACTAAAGATATGCCACCACCAGATTTCATCCCTTCTCCACCTGGTTCAGCATCAAACTCCAATAGTAGTCGACCAAGATCAGAAGTTCTTTCTTCATTACCTGAAACACCCCAATTACCACCTATCAATGCTCCTGTTGTGCCCAATCAGACATTGCAGCATTTCTTCAACGAAGTGGCCGCTCAATTGAACACTATGAACATCCGCTCATCGGTCGCTTCCGGCTCTTCTACTACTAGTTCAGCAATCCTCGGTACAGATTACCAAGCTTACCTTGCTTACGCTGCTGGCGCTACCACCACTCCCACTCCTGGTAATGGGCCATCGACCGTAGTGGAGGAAGAAGGTGCCGAGCAATTTGCCGATGCCGACGATGACGAGACTGAAGCGGACGTAGCTTCGATTCATTCGACATTCACCGCATCGATTGCGGGACACGGTCAGACTTCCCCCTTGGTAGGGTTGGGTTTGGGTGGTCCACCACCTCCTTCGCATGGTGGAAGACCGGGTTTGTACCCTACCAACAACGCCAATACCAATCGATGGTCTTATGCCTCTTCGACTGGATCTTCCCATCGGGGAACTTCAAATGGATCATATGGTGCACCATTGGAATCCCCTCAGATCTACTCTCCTCAGAATGTATGGGAAGCTCAATTACCCCATCCTCAACATCCCTCTCATCCGATGGTCTCACCTCAGCTACCTGCAGTACCTGTCTTCCAGGCTGATCGACCTGCTCCTCTCCCTCCTCCACGAGCCAATCGACCGGCCCCTCCACCCGTCAGCAGAATCACCGTGCCTCAGAGTCAAGCCAATACCAATACTACCGAGTCGCTCTTACCTAGAGATACTTCGTATGTGATCATCGATTCATCCGATATGGCTTCCGATCCCTCGATATCATCATGGTCAACCAAGTCATCTGGTTTCAGAGCTCACAGGGGATCAGATGGGTTTGGCATGTTGAAGAAAAAGGTCAAAAACGTCTCCATCGATCCTGTCCCCTTTGGTAGTGGGGGCAATGACCTGTTAGGTCCACCGAGTGCGACTCCATCGTTCGCCTCGGGATCATCATCCATCAATGGGATTTCTCCAAAGAGATCATGGTTCAATAATCTATTCTCATTCAAGGCTCCCTCGTTTACATTGTTGGCTCAAGATAATATATCATCCACTCGAGATAGGGTGAGAAGGGTACTCAATGAACAACAAGTGAGAGTTGCTTTGGTCGAGATTGATGGTGTGAGAGGTTTGAAATGTCGTTTGGACGATGTAAGAGATCTTTCTGCCAGTAATGGGGTACAGAGGGGGATACGGTTCAAAGTGGAATTCTCAAGAGCGAATCAAAGTGCTGGACAGAATTATAATACTTTGGTTACTCTCACTTTGGAGAAAGGTGCTCAATCGACATTTAGGAGTAAGTACCTAGACTGACATCACTGGTCTTTTCATGATGTGAAAGAGGAATATCTGACAAATGATGTTCGTTTTCACAGTGTTATTTGGTAATTTGAAATCTCGAATCGAAACTTCCAACCCACCTAGACCCCAATCCATAATGCTTCGTTCTCCCGTTCAACCCACTTCGGCAACTATACCCTCTCACCCTCAACCTTTGTTATCTGCACCTTCTCATCCTCATCCTGTTAGTCATACTTCTTCTGCACCTACCACGCCGATCGTTCCTTCCTCACCTAGGTTCGGAGATCATAGATCCCACTTACCACCTACTCCTGGTAGTGTACAGATTCCTTCTTCTATACGTTTCTGAGATACCCCTTCTTCCCACCTGTTAGGATCTGAATGTAGTTCTTTACGATCGTTACAACATCCACTTTTTCTTTCTCTTGGTTGGTTGTTCAATAACTTATGAATTTCTTAAACATGCACAACATGACGGTTTGGTTTGCTCACACTATACGTCATTGAGCTTGAACCGCAAGGATCATTGACAGCATAGATACCGCTCCGACCCCTTATCTTGTATATGATATCGTACCCGTCTCGCTTATCGTCCTGTGGGGGTCCAGATGGAACGTTCTGTAGCTTACGAACGTGAGACACAGGAAAGGGACAGATGGTTAGATCCGATCAGGGGTTTATAACCGTTCCACAAGATAGGTGCAGTAGTGCACATGTGGTACCGCGATCTTCAGACTCTCAAGGCATGAACGGCTTATTTGATCATGCCAAAGAGGGGTGTGAGGATAGCTCAAGTTCCTTTGTATCGACGGACAGTGCAACACTCGCAACACCTTGACCATCGACATAGACGGCTACGAGGACACTCACCCTGCTTACGTCACTTTGATGCCGAATGAGGCGGATTTGATCCCGCTGATGGTGGCGCCCTGAGGTCATCAGGAAATTTGTAGGAATGGAGTGTGCCCACAGGTAAATGATGATAATGTGTACTCGGATAAACCCTTGGAGTACCCTGGATCTGATGCTGGTTCTCTCTCTCTCTGTTTCTGCTCCACATCACCCCATCGGATAAGTTGAGTTGTGAATGGGAATGGAATGGAATGGTACAAGTCGATTTTTTCATAGATCACCTCACCTCAACCCACCTCTAATTCCCCCGTTAACCATTCAATAAATTTCATCCGAAATTCAAATCCCGAAATCAAGCTTAGCTCAGAGGAGAAACAAACAGAAGAGAGACAAGTTACCGAAGAAAAGAAAAGAAAAGAACATGCCCGAAATTTCATCAAGATATGATATGATGATGGACAACCTCAATCTCATTTCATCATCATTTCTCTCCTCTTGCTTCGGACAAGAATAACCAACTCAACTGTTAGTCTGCGACACGACTGAGACACACCATCTCGATCGATTTCCCACGAACACTTATCTTATCACTTGACTCTTGTGGAGATCTTTGGACAGTACTGTACATATCAACCCATTCCCTCACTTTTATACCACCTGAATTTGGGAATTCACTTATCATTCCATCGCACCACACAGTCAAGGTATACCGGTCAATCTCATTAGGCAACAAGCAAGGCGGTCACATACACGAGTACTAGCCAAGCCAGAAACCGACCATCCACATACGCCAAAACCCCGTCATATTATAGAAATCCGGAGGAAGTGTTGGATATATCCCATCCAGACCTATCAATCAATCTCAAGCCCATTGCAACCTCAACATCACACACACGACAATATTATCCCTCACTATAAACCCATCAACTCGTCATGTACCCTCCACCTCCGCCACCCCCGGGGAGGTCCGGAGGTACATCCTTCTCTTCTCAACGTCCTAAACCCACTTCATCTGGATCCGAATCATCCTCATCCAGACTTACGACCACCACCGTACTAGGTACTAGATCTCATCCCGCAGCGACATCCCCTTTGACCTCAACAGTCTTTTCGCATGATTACATAACAGGTGTCTCCTCGAGCTCCGCTGTGCCCGTTGAAACTGGTCATACAAGCGATGATATGGACTGGGTTTTCACACCTCCTGTGTTGGTGAAACATGGAATGTTCGCAGGTAGATCTTTAAGGTACAACTTTTCTCAATCTTCTCGTTACGGATATATAGCTGACTGGTGACTGTGCAGATTCGCTCTGGCAGTAGCTCAGGAGCCAGTGCTGGGCAGACGAAAGACGGAAAAGGATCGTAGACCCCTTGGTCCAGCACCGATCATAAGGTTTCGCGCGATGGAACGTAAAAGACGTAGAAGAAGTAGAGGCAGTGGGAGTGCAAGTGGGAGCGGGAGCGGGAGTTCGACAGGCTCAGAAGAGGAAGTAGATCCGAGGTTCGTTGTGAGATTTCTTATTGTCGACCTTACATCACCCATCAAGATTGAGTGCTTTTTTCGCAAACGTCCCCTTTTACTCGGTTATGAAAGGGGTTCTGGATCCCACTGGCGGTGTTGACTTTTAACCTCACTCTCGGTTCTCTCTGGGTTTATAGTTCAATCGAACCGAGTCATCTGATATGCGCTGCGGAACTCGGTCCTCCTGCGGACGAGCAAGATATACAGAGTAACACTCCGTCCACTTCTGCACGGACATTTCACCCAAGACCGATATCTCGAACAGAACCTGAGTATGGTAGTCAAATACCAACGGGGACGGAGTACGACCCTGATGGGACCGAAGATCAGGATGTACCTATGATCGACACGATGGGTGAACGATTGGAAATCATGCGATCTTCTCCTCCTACCATACCACAAGGTGGATCCTTCGTGAAGGAAAGGGAATCGAACATAAGATCAGGGAGTGGAACACCACATCAGGGTGAGGATAATATGGTGGTGGATGAACCCTCTTCCGATGATGAATTGGACGAAGATGAAGATCAACCTATTCCCATGATGAAGTCGGAATTTCCTACAAAGAAGTCGTCCAGCAGGCGGTCAAGTGCAAGATCAACCCCGAAGGCAGGCGGCTCAGCAGCATTTTCAACGGGTGTGAGAAACCTTTATGGTAATTTACATGTTGCGGGTGTGAGAGTACCTGCACCAGAAGGTGGAATGGGAACTTGGTTTTTATTCACCGTGAGTATCTTTGTGCGTAAAATTGTGTACTAAGACCCAGCTGATCATCAGGATTACTACACGAAGGATCTCTCTGTTAGACATGAAGGCACTTTTTCATTACGATTTAGATGTTTCGACCTCACTGCTATCGCCTCTGATGAGGGGATTCCTGCACCTTGCTTGGTCGAGGCGCAAAGTCAGCCGTTTAGAGTCTATTCACCTAGACAGTGAGTGAATGGTGTCTTTGATCCAGCACGATTGGTGAATTATCGCTGACATTACTTTCCTTCTTCTTCTCGTCATTCAGGGTTCCTCCATTACCAAAACCTACTGAATTAGCTGAACATTTCGCCAAGCAGGGTTTCAAGCTGAACACTAGGAAGGTGAGTCATCTGTTCGGAAGCAAAGTGTGCCTTTGTCCACTATGTCGATCATTGCCACCTTTGCACACGTCATCATCAGAAATATCATAGTTGGTTACTGATGATTCCATTCCGATCGGAAAACAGAACGAACGAACAGCATCATCCCCTCCTCCACCCGCTATATCTCCCCCACCAACGTTTTCTGATAAATCCAATAAGAAGCCCGCTACTGTCAAAACGAGAGAAAGACCGGGAGTAAAACCTCTTCAGGAGAGTGATAGTGGCCGTAGCACTTCTGGTGGTCAAGGTGGACTAGCAGGCGGATCGTCGACTGGATCAAGCTTGACGACGATGCATGATTTGTCGGGGGAAAGTGGGAGTATCGTCTTATCTGGATCTGGAGGGTCGAGCTCCATCGGCTTGGCTTCTGGATCGGCGGGATCGGCGGGGAGTATACTTTTAAATCGAATCGAAGAGGATAAATAACAAGATAACTCAAAAAAAGGAATAGATGAAGGATGACATTAGTCATGAGTGATGAATCATAAGTGCATATCATATCATAGAGTACCATATCAATCATCATATTGTATAATTATAAGTAATCGCAATCATGATCATGATCGACGCGGAGGGTCGAAAGGTAATTTGTAGATAACGATCAACATAATTTGTGAATCACATATACATAATCTATAAGAGGATGACCTGATCATCCATATGTGCATTTAGATAAAATACGCATGAATATACTGTTCATGGATGATCAAATGTTTCTCATATGTAGGTATCATGGATCCTTAAATTGGGAAAATCATGATAGCAAATTCCCAGGCGGCGATTCATCATTACTCACTATCTATCTCAACCAACTCGTAATATTATTTGGATTGATGGCCGGCCTGACCGAGTCATCGTGCTCTCCTCTACATGCATTCGACAAACACAGATTGCAAAAGTCGTTTTCCCCCAAATGTGTGGCAGTCGTGACTTAACATCAAATGATCGTTTGCTTCAAACACACATATACTAAAAACGTGTCCCCCGTTTGTTTCATTATATGCGACAGCGAATATCATCCCAGCAAGGCGGATCTGAAAGGACTCCATGCATGTGGACAGGCAATCAGAATTGAAAAGATAGATAATATTCGGTAAACTAGAATAATTTACTCAAAAGTGGGGCGAAAGTGGTCAAAGACCTGCTTATCTTCGTGTCTGTCGGGAGAGCAACGTCATTAACTGTTCAACGGTATGGGGACAATGAAGATCGTTGATTCAGCTTGTAGCTTTATGCACATCAATCAAGAATATCGGACCGGACCTCACCCTCCGTTTGGACCGATCATCCGGGAAAGCCAGATAGAGATCTTTAGGTCAAGAAGGGGACCTGAAGCTGAACTTGATTCGATAAATATCGTATGTATGTATCATGATTATTTTACCTGCTTCTTGTCATGTTTCACCAAAGACTATCTCAACCCCTTTCGATCTCCTGAAATTGCAATGACATATTGCTGGAGATGGCTGGTGTACGTATGTATGTACAATACTGTATTTCGTGCTTATCGGTGACGTACAGCTTGATAGTCCAACCTTCTTCCCTTACCTGGACCAAATCAACGACTGCGACTTGTTGTCATTACTTTGATTACCGATATAGCATGATCACTCTCATATAGCAATATAGCAGGATGTCAAGAGCAATGGAGACCCGCCGTACCGCTGACAGTCATAAACCAGTGTGGCACTGGTATCATAAAGAGGGAGATATCTGTCTTAGATCAACTGATGGAGTTCGGTTCGGAGCTGATAAATGGAGATTGACAAGAGCGAGGTAAGATACGATCAAAAATCCAACCTGCTATGTGCTGAGAACGTATGGCAGTATATACCGTACTGACACGAACACATAGTGAATTCTTTCAAGGGATGCTGGAAATAGCTTCTCCCAATCCTATGAGACCTCCGCGACGCCTCCCTCACTTGACCTCTGATGATATCAATCCTGATACCCGACCAAATCCAGCAGATTGTACGTCCTCATCAATCATCGACACCACAGAAAATACGAAACGGGACTTGGAAGATATATCTTCCGAGCCCTTGGACCTCGATATGGAATCAGAGTTACTCGATGCTTTCTTAAACCTCATCAACAGCTCTCATCCATACGTTCATCAACTATCTTTCCAGCATTCCAGCGAGCTCCCTGGTCAATGCGATAAACTCATATGCAATCTGGATATTTGCAATGCGGTCAAACAGCGCCTATACGAATGGGGAGTAACAATGCCATGGGAGTTGTTAGTTCTAGCTTCTGAACGGGATGATGTAAACATGGGGAGGATAGCTTTGAAAAGCATGGATTCAAGTATATTCATCAACGAAATGTCATGGTACAATTTTCGAGCCACCCCACAAGAAATGATACCATTGAGATCTAGACCCTTTTGGGAGAGGATGGGGATGTTATCTCCTTCGTGGCAGATTGAATTGATAAAATTAACATTCGAAGGCCCAATCAGGAAACACGTTAGCCCAAATCCAGACAAGACACTATACCTAGGACACACGGAACCTCAAACCGTCATGTTACTTCGGAAGGATTGGGATTGCGATAGGGACAAATTTGCACAGAGTTTCAATCCGTAGACAGTCTAATGATATGGACCTGGTCGTCATTTTTACTTTGAAAATCGCACAGTGAGTTACCGTGTTAGACAACCAAGGTTATGGTGAGTTATTACTCCCCTGCTGATATGAATACCTCGTAAAGCAGTCTAGGTATAATATAGAGATGGACACAATATGGCAAATGCTGTATTCATGCGGACCGTGTGCGGTACACAGAAGCCTGTACTGTCGAAATGCTACGAGATTGGCCTTCCTCCATTCATGTATTGTTTTCCCCTATCACACATTTTGTCAGTGTGATGCCATAACCCTTCACGGTATAAGATGGAACTTACAAGTCCGTTAATACCCCAGAAGTATCCATCAACCTATTTGTCTCGTATACTCCAAATAGGTATTCAGAATTACGAGCGTTCCCGAACCATGCATATTTCCTATTGGTAAATCAGTTAATACCAGCTCGTATTAGCTTCACCGAATACTGTATTACATTTCATCAGAATCAGAAAGATACTCACACCACCCAATCTTGTTGATCTAGCCATTCCATCGTACTCTGCATGAAAATACTGACCTCTTCGAGAGATGGGTGGGGTTCTTCACCGAATTTCTGGATGAGGCCCAATCGACCATAATTCAATTTCAGTACAACGTTGATTTGGGATCCTGACCGAGGACAGACTTACATAACAAGCGAATTCAGATAATACCAAAGGTAATCCGAAATCCTTCTGAAATCCAGCCAGGGTACCTTTGAAATACTCTACATCTGTTGTGTACAAGTGCGCAGATACGTAATCAGGTTTGTATTGACAGTTGCCCCATCCGTCAGATGCAGAATCGTCGGGACAAATGGATTCGAAGAATTCCTATTGAAAATGAAAATAAATTAGTCTTCACGAGATACATACACCATGAAGGATAGAGGAAGGAACAAGTGCAAGACTTTCAGTTAGACGTACGAGAAGCCAAGTTTTGTTTGATGCCATTACTGGAGAATGGACTTTGATGTCTGGGTATTGTTGGCGAATCTTTACGATCTATGTTTTCCATCTGATGGTGAGCACAGCACACGGCTCATCAGCTTGTCTAGTATACAACTACTGAGTTTAGAGCGGGATACGTCACTCACGTCTCGGCGGCTTGAGCAGGCTCAAGGTAGACCGAGACGCCCGTAGTTGACTTGAGGTCTTTATATACCGAATACTAATTAGCGATATGGGTTTCCTGCAATTCTTGAAATTGAGATTGTGAATGTCATAAGACTCACCAGGCTCATTGTAGCCCATCAACTCTGTGAAGCCTTCTTGAAACGTATCTTCATTATCCAGATACGTAGGACCGAAGCTACATCACATGATATCAACACTTCTCACCAACAGATCTTTACCCTGTAGTGATTTCTCATTTGGATGGTACAATACTGTTTGTGTTACTTACATCATAGGCACGAATTCTCCATCAATTGATACTCCATCAGATGTCATTACACCTTGATTCCAATTTTTGTTCCAGTTGAACCACCATGAAACTGTCTAAGTGTGAGAATAGTATGACATCAGCGATTTTAGGTTTCAAACGAATCGTCTAGGTCTTGATGGTTTAGGCATATGCTGCATTGTGTACATTGATCGCTTACAGATTCCGATGTGAAGAATTGAGCGACCGGCGCTGCGTCGACCTCTTGAACTGGCCAACCTACTCCTGCCTATCAACAAAAACTTCAGTCTGGAATACATACCGTATTTACAAACCCGAAAGCTGGAAAACAAACCTTTCCACTGTTATTTCCGGTAATTGAAGTTCCGTTTGTAGTCTCAGAGGAAGTAACTGTAATCGAAGGCGAAGCCACGTCCGTCGAATTGACTGCGCTAGCCATTGCAGTGGCACCATCACTCGTCATCGCGTCATCAGACAGACCTGTCATGGTAGAAGTCGGCACATCATGGTAGGTAGTGGAGACAGGCAAATCGGTGAGTCCAACTACCTTGTCAGTCAAGGAGGGTACGTTCGATGTCTGGACCACTGCCAGTCCAGTCACATCGGTGTCCGCAGAGCTGACAGGTACTTCAGCGAAAAGGTTGTTGGCTCCCATGTCGTTTGTTGATGATTGAGAGGCCTTACATCCTCTTTTGGCTCTGTGAGCAGCGGAAGATGGTGTGAGTGCCAAAATGGGAAGGAGAGTGATGATAAGCTCGGAAGACAGTCGCATGATGTAGTATACGTTGCCAATGTTGAAGCTTAATGATTGGGCCGTCTGTGTCGAAGGACTTAGGTGATCATGTAAGCCATGTGAAGTAATATATGTGATCCGTATTTCCGGCAAGGTTTCGATTCCATTTTATGGGATATGGGATCAGCAAGCATTGCATGCAATGGATGGAAGATGAACGGAGGCTGAATATGCAATGTGAGATGGTAAGCGTACACACAAAGGTAAATCTTCATCGCTTTTTTACATCATCGTATCCTTTGAGGGGCAATTGAAAGGTGTACCTCGTATATTGTTATGAAAGGGATTGTTACGACGCAGTGATAGCGATCTGGCACGGCAGGATCAGCGCAACATCGATAGTAAAGTCAAAAAATTCATATGTCATATACACAAGTATGGATATCGTCCTGAGTCGTTATTTGAGAAAGGAGAGATGAGTCGACCGAAGCCCGATCAGTGCGCAATATCAATCGTGTCCACCGTTGACATATTGCCTTCCACTAAAGGTTTGTCAGCGAATATGTATTGAATATATGCCAGAGGCACATGAGTGCTACAATCAACCAGATTGGGATCTTCTGGCGGCAACTCACAGAGGTGTCAGTTCCGCGTTACTATCCATGAGTCTATTGTACTCATGTACACCGTGGAGATGGAATGAATCTCGACAAGCGAGGAACCACGAATATTTGCTGCAAGGAACTTTCAGCAAGAGAGTCTTGAAGAGTTTGGTAGGTCAAAAGGATCGGATACTTACAAGATATATGGTGTCTCGTCTAGCCATTTCGTGGTTTGACCTAAATATCGAAAGCGAGGTCGATATCAGTTCTATTATGACTTGTACTAATATAATATAGTTCGCTTACCCATGAAATCGTGCACTTGCTGTTGGCTCTGAGGCCCAGGTACATTAGGGTCAAAACTCTACTTCACGTTAGCTACCGGCAAGCATACCAAACGATCTCAAAAGCAGCAGATCAGCTTACTTGCATAGCAAATTCAGTCACGATGATAGGTAATTGGAAGGTATTCCAGTAGTTTTCTATTGTCTTGACGAAAGAGTCGAAAGTAGTGGTATATACGTGTACCGCAAGGTAAGAAGGTTTGGTAAGAGGAGGTATGAGGGAAAAGAATTCCTTAAACAGATCGTGAAGAACGTTAGCACCCAAATACATATACGTTCATATATAAAGTCTCATTGATGCATTGATTGTTTGATGAGGAAGAGGGCGAAATCGACTCACCTTCAACCAATCCACACTTCCCGCTACTGCTGGTGAGACTAGTTTCTGATCTGGTTCAGTGATCCATTTTGACATCTCGATCCACCTACAACTTTGTATCAGCTACAGAAATCTTTCACTGGTGACAAGAAGACTGACGCAGGGAGGGCATCTCGAGGACTGATTTTGCGTGCAACTGCGGGGTCATAATGATCTTTACGGAGGTGTATAAGCCAAACTTTCCATCGATACGATAGTTGCAAGTCATCTTGATGCCACTCACCAGGCTCATTGAACCCCAACAGGAATTTCCACCCCGGTTGCAATGAATTACCATCATTGACCAGATCTGGCGACCACCTGTACAATCGTATATAGATTAGCAAGAACACCATCTTCGCTATGATTGACCAGCTTACACCATAGACAAAAATTCAACATCTATCTCTAGATCTGGTGAGGTCTCGGGCACCAAAGGCCCCTTCCAGTGTTTGCTCCAATTCCAATGCCAAGTGAGTTTCTAGATTCATGCCAGATGTCAGCTTACTGTCTTCCGAGAAGTGAACGGAACATAGAAACTCACCGATCCAGGCTCGAAAAATTTTGCTATTGGATCTGACGTTCTCTCCTGGATTGGCCAGCTTATACCAGCCTATGAAAAGGTAATATCAGTCAGCTGAAATGTAATGTCGGAGTATGCAGGCGAAGCGTATTCACTTTGCCTGGGTATTTCTGATCTTCAATGGTCTGAGAGCCTGCCATCCTCAACCGAGTGATGGTAATCAGTCTGAGCAAAGCCCTGATTTGTCAGCTAGTATGTCTGATGACATCTACGTCATGTTACCAAGAGAAGGTGTGCATTTGTGACTCACTTATTTCAAGGCAGAAGTGGTGGTATGCAAGTTATAGTATGCTTGTAAACGTGGATAGCAAGATCGAGGAGTACGAAGTATACTGAATGGTTTAAGACGCTTGGTTTATGTGAAGCAAAGGTCACAGGAAAACCTATCCGGCAATTGTGAGATGGGAAGCGATGACAAAGTAGGTCGAGGCTGCCCACTTACGTCCTGAAAGCGTCGTGTTGTGTAGGAGAATTCGAATTGTCTGCCGGTCGGTACTCTTTTGCTTCGCTGAGCTTGCTTCACACTCCCTCCCCGGAGGTCATCTTTTGAGTCCTATGAGAGCGAACGGGGTGGGTGAGATTGATGCATCTTTTGCTATTGTATTGGTGGTATCGACGTTGATCAACGACGCTGTGACGGGGCTGAACCATGACTTTCCGGTTGATACGGGGTCTCCGCATCACATCGTCGGCGAGTTCCGCCGGTTACCATGGTTGTGCTGCGTGTCGGGTGTGGGTTAAGTTCTGTCGTATGTGCACTGACGTTGTTGGCTGTTGCTCACGATAGCAGCCACCGCACCATTGATGACGTTGAGCACCTTTTACATATCATCAGCATCGTAACGACGTAAGCGCAGATCAAAAAATCAATCACTTTCTCATCATAACGACACCAACACCCTCATTGCTGCAGAGCGAGCCGTGACCGGCTAGAGTAGAAAGTGTTATTGCAGGACAACCTTAGGGGACCCTTTCCAACGCGTTATATTACCTTGAACCCCTATAGCACAAACATCATTCAACTGCATAGATCAGATAAAGGGGGAATCTGTCAGACATCACCGATTCAGTATCTCATGGATTAGGTCCTAGGTGAGCTTCCTGGCAATTGTCAGTCTATGCAAGATGATCTTGCAGTGGCGATATCTCTCATCAACCTAGTGTTAGCAGTTGTTAGCATGATGCTGATTGTCAGTTTCATTGTATAACAGCCCAACTCATCGTGATGGTACCGCATTCCTCCTTCGATCATGAAGAATCTACGTCGCCTCCTCCACTGGTCCGTACCCCTCTAAGCGCAAGTTCAGTTCACCCACAAGCATCATCTTCCACTTATCCCAACCCTCCCATCTATCCTATGAATCCAAGTCCACAAAGATCATCTCTACCTGCACCTCCTCTATCAGATCGTCAAGTCCCATCGAAGAGCCGGTCGTCGCATCATCACAATGGCGGAAACAAACTCATGAAAAGTTTGCGTAAGGGTAAAGAGCGAGAGAGGAACCATCAGACGGTAAGTACGGGAGATATAGAAGAGGATTGGACGTTGGAAGGTATACCGCCTCCGTCATCTTATCATGGTATAAATGGTGCAGGAAGAAGAGCGAGCTCGGAGACTACTCAGACGATGGGGAGCGATACGAGATCGTTTAGAGAGTCGCAAGAGACACTGGAGGTTGAGAGGAAAGAGAAGAAAACTAAAGGTCGTGGTCTAGTCAAGAAAACCTCTAGGTTATTTGCAAGGGATAAGGATAAAGAGAAAGAGAAATCACCTGAATACGACCATCATCATCAACAGCTATCTACCACTCCATCTTCTTTGAATCCCATACCGGCCAGTAGACAGACTTCTTACTCTTCCGTTCATTCGGGTGATTCCCAACATACCACCGGTACCACTCATTCCTCCAGAAATGCCAATCACTTCCCTACACTTACTTGCCCGGTGTCCAATCAATCTAGATCAAGAGCAGCGAGAGAGAAGCAATCGCACTCTCGTCGTGCTTCGCAAGATTCCACAGCTTCCTCTTGGAGAGGCAGATCTATCAGGTCCGGGTCTTCCCCTCATGAGCTCACTCCACCTAACGATATTGGTGTGCCTATACCTTCAAGACAAGGATCCAATCTCAGTGCATCTGTGCCGGGGTTATCAAGAAACTCATTACCTCAACCTGGCCTTGCCTCAACAAGCTCAGCGCAGCCACCTTCATCAAGAAGTCCTGAGAATTTCCCTTCAAGAATGTCAACCTGGTTCTCACATCTTCTACCGTCGGCGTCAAATCCGACAATTCAAGAAGGATCGTCTTCGCCGTCTCCTATCGACTCTCCACCTCCATTACCTCCCTCACCCCTCCGAAAGCCTCCTTCGGCAGCAGCGAGCTTCCTCAACGCTGCTAGACAAAGAGCAGTCGATGGTGTGAGGCATCTACTGGATACAGAGGCTCAGCCCGATAAATGTCAAGATACAATCTGGGTGATGGGTGTAGGACATTCTGGCTGGCGGCCTTCGACTCCAAGCCGATCACCTAATTCTGTTAACTTGCCTGAATTACATGATACCGCCGCAGGAATAGAAGAACGGAGAGGATCAGATGATTCTGTCAACAAACCTTCTCCACCTTCCAAGAATGATTCTGGAGCATTGCGACCATCAGCTTGGTCGAGAAAGCAGAAAGATCAACCGTACAATAGTACAGGAAACATATCTTCGACTCCCCCACAATCGAAAGGGTTTTCGAATTTGTTTACAGCTTCGACACTATCTTTGGCTTTACCAGCTTCCATGACTAGCGGATCACCAAGTAAAGAAGGGGGACCGAGTGCTACGGATAGTCCAGGTAAAGCAAAGAAGGATAAGAAAGAGAAGGAAGTCTTGAGGTGGCCTGATCAGTGTAAGCTACCCAGTCAACGTAGTTCATACGGCCAATCTAGCTGACTGTCTTTTGTTTTATCTTAGTTTATGATGATTTCAAATCCGTTGTGTGGTGTACTTATCGATCACAATATGCTCCAATCCTATCCCTACCCAACAACTTACTTATACCTTCCCCTGAAGCTTATTACTCAGCTTTCGGTCCTCCTGCTGATCTATCGGCGGAACCCAGTACATCCGGCCTAGCTTCCAGCACAGCTGGCGGTCTCTCTACTAGACCATCGGGGACAGGATGGAGTTGGAGTCGATCGGAGGGCGGTCTAACAAGTGACGCAGGATGGGGATGTATGCTTAGGACTGGACAGAGTATGTTGGCCAATGCGCTCATACATCTTCATCTGGGTCGAGGTGAGTTGTCAGCTTACGGGCAATTGATGATCCCGATACCGAAGCTGACTTGGAATATACTGCGTTGTTTTACAGAATGGAGATTGCCACCGAAACCTTCTTTGCCACCCACCACCTCGTCTGACTTGAAGGACCTATCGCAGTACGCAGAATATGTGAAGATCTTATCGTGGTTCCTCGATGATCCATCTCCTCTTTGTCCGTTCAGCGTACATAGGATGGCCCTGATAGGTAAAGAACTGGGCAAGGAAGTTGGGGAATGGTTTGGACCTAGCACTGCCGCTGGAGCCCTAAAGTGAGTCATCGATCATTGAATATGTTGCGAATGAGAGGCTGCTATACATACTTAACATTTCGTCAGTACGTATGGATGCTAATGCTGCTTTTTCTCCTGATAGAACTCTCACAAACTCCTTCGCACCTTGTGGACTAGCGGTATCAACCGCAACAGATAGTATAATATACAAATCTGAAGTCTATCAAGCTTCGAATTTGCCCTCCACCGGATGGGATATCTCGTCCAGTAATACTACTTCTGTCACAGATACGCCAACACAGAGAAGATCGTCTGCGTCCACAGCGAAAAGTGCGAATGTCTGGGGTGATAAAGCTGTTCTTATTCTGGTTGGTATACGACTAGGGTTGGATGGCGTGAACCCGATCTACTATGAGAGCATCAAGGTGAGTGAAGATCCGTTCCCTCTTCATTTAAGCCTCGCCTATCATTCACCCATCGGTGCCGAGTCGATTGCTCGCAGACCGTCGCTGATCAAACCTTCCAACAATTCAGACGCTCTTCACATTCCCTCAATCAGTTGGTATCGCAGGCGGTCGACCTTCCTCTTCGTACTACTTTGTCGGTTCCCAAGCCAACTCGCTCTTCTACCTTGATCCGCACTTCACTCGTCCGGCTATCCCCCTGGAAATCGCCCCTGCCCCTACTTCCATATCCACATCAACTTCAATAACCAATCTGAGCAAACCCGAAGAAGAGGAACCGGTTGTTGTAGATCCCTTAGAAGGTATACCTACCACCGAAGAAGTGAAGTACAAGCTTGATGTGGTGAATGTTGATGATATATCAAGCGGCGACGAATCCAGCGATAGTGATGTCTCTTCATCACCTTCGGCCAGGGTACGAAAGGCCAAGCGAACTTCGAAGCAAGCTAAGAGATTGTCAGCGAAAGGTACTACACCCCCTAGACCGAAATCTACCCATCCTCAATCCCAGAATAATGATGGACCATCCGAGGTACCTGTCTCTCTACCACCACAAGATCAGGTACCTAGCCAACACCCGCTCGATGAGTTCCCTGTTGATCCGGAGACACAGTGGTGGGTCAATGCGTATCCTGAGCAAGCCCTACGGACCTTCCATTGTGAGAAAGTCAAGAAGATGCCGCTTAGTGGGCTGGATCCTAGTATGTTGTTAGGTTTCTTGGTAAGGAACGAGAGTGATTGGGAGGACTTTGTGGACAGGGCTAGTAAGGTGAGTTGAGGAATCAGATTACATCTCGCACATGCCACCGTCTTGGAGGGTTATGATCGATACTGATGATTGTACTTCCTCTTATAGCTTCCCCAGAAGATCTTCACTGTTCAGGATGAACCGCCCTCATGGGACGTAGATTCCGATGCTGGTTTGGAATCGGTCTCGGAACCTGATGAACCGAGTTTGGACGATGAAGAGATTGAGAATGTACCGATTAGCTCTCATCGACAACCGATCTCATCTCCGCATATGGGTGACGAGGAGGTTGTACTTTCGAGAGATACAACTTCAAAAGCTGTTGATATAATCAACGATAGAACCAAAAATATCAATATAGATGCTGAGGAAGAGGACGAAGAAGATTGGACACTGGGTGGAACACCATCAAGTCAGAAACCCATATTGGTCGAGAGACCTACACCAACATCTGCGACGTCAAGGCAGGGGAGTTGGCCTAGAACACGGCAGCAAGAGCTAGAGCAAGAGGGAATACCTGAGGAACAGATCCTGTTCCCAAGGAAGAAGGAAGAGCCCTCTTCCATCAAACCTTCTCTGAGCGAGAGCGATAATAA
The DNA here is from genome assembly GCF_000507465.2 of Kwoniella mangroviensis CBS 8507. NCBI lineage: Eukaryota > Fungi > Basidiomycota > Tremellomycetes > Tremellales > Cryptococcaceae > Kwoniella > Kwoniella mangrovensis. Next base: position 2,885,651 of record NW_027062534.1, on the reverse strand, counting down.
CGATGATGACAATGTCGATATAACGATCAAGAGTAGACGACCTCTTTTACAAGAACAGAGGATGAGGACTGAGAGTTGGGTAGATCCATCGCCTGTAAGAGGGGAAGCTCCCAATGGAGATAATTTGTTATAACTTAGTTTAGTACAGTAGATATTTGTGGCATTGATTTGTGGGTTATGATTGTATGTAAATTAATTACCCATCTACCTATCATATATGATCACAGTAATGTATTTTGATGACATGGTATGAGGGTAAAAACCATCAACCGGTGATTGATCAGTTCCGGTTCATTCCTCGTACTGTGCATACAGTACCACGCGATGGGCGGGAGATGAAGTGTGAATTCAAAGCTTTGTTCGCCGCCATCCCCATCAGTAATCAGTATGCCATCGACAACGCACGGATCGGGGATACTGTACCTATAAGATCCTGAGATGCTGAATCAGTCTTCTCGATGGATCCATTGTATCGCTCTACTTCTTTTTGTCATCTCAATCTTCATCTCGCAGACCTATCCATTCAGCTCAATGTCGGTGAATCCTCCCTCCAATGCCATCTCTACGAAGAGAAAACCGATGGATCATCCAAACTCCGACAGACCAGAGAAGACTCACAAAGCTAACACCGCCCCGCCTGTTCCCCTTGATTCACGTCCACCTTCTGATCTTCAGGAATCACCCAGATGGCACCCATATCATTCGGATGGTAATGTAATACTCCGAGCGGACGACGGGACTCTGTTCGGAGCAGATAGCTGGAGACTTGCTAAAGCGAGGTGTGTACTATTCCTCCGCCTCTTACTCAGACTTTCATAACTAGACAGGATGAGCTGACATCAGCTCATACCAAAGTACCGTATTCAAGGATATGTTCGATATTCCTCAACCGATATCATTCGGATATCCCAAAGCCTCAAGATGGGTAAACCAAGACCAACCTATCGATAAACAAGTGACATCTTTCATACTGGAAACGTTTCTTAACCTGATCAACGTATCGATCCCTTCCTTATCCAACGGATTATCTTTCGCTCAAATGACCGCTTTATCAGGTTTATGCGACAAGTTCATCGTCACGAAAAACATTGTAGCTCAAGTCTCACGCGGATTACTGCTCGCGGGGGCCAACGATCCTTGGGATCTTCTCGTCTGGGCAAGTAAGAAGGATTTTTTATCCATGGGAAGGAAGGCTTTGAGCTATATGGGGCCAGAAGGATTCACCAAAGTGTACCCGAGCCCGCCAGTGCTCAATGGTCGATCGAGTGACGACACCACCTTGAAATATAAACCATTCTGGGATAGGTTTCATCTCCTTTCACCATCTTGGCAGATTGCCTTAATTTCCACAGCTTTTCCTCAACCCACTTTTAGACCAGCTGAGAACTCTAACACCGCCTCCAAAACCAAGAAAATCTCCAAAAATAGTCCAAAAGGCAAAACTCAAGGCGTACCCAGCTACGACACCGGTCCAGCGAAATCAGGAACATTCGAGATGGTAATGGCTTCTTGGGATGAGATGGTGAAAGGCTTCAACCCTCAAAGCTAATTAGATTCGTTGGGTTCAGTAGAAGAAAGGACATATCATAGTAGCATCAGTCTCGATGAGGCTGGGAGGCAAGGAAAACGTATACTATCCCAACAATGTGCAAAATATGGAGATTCATGGTGAACGATAGATACGCTTGGCCAGTAGCTGTACAGTAGAATCCTCCGGTGTTAATTAAGTACAATTCATGCTATCTATTAATACATGTATATACAGGTGGCAAGAATAGACGCTGAAAGTGGGTCCGAGCGCAGATCTTAGTAGTCAGTAGTCAGGCTGGAAAAGGGGATTCATCTCGTATAGACCTTTATTCCTTTCTCGTGGATTGCCAAGTCAAAAAAATATATAGATAAACTCTATGAGTGCAATACAGTTCTTTCTTCCTCCTTCCGATCCTCGATTATTCTTTTTATTCCTAATGAACCTTTGTATGCCGTTAAACTTGCTACGATCTGGACCAGCCATATGAAGGGTTCCTTCCCAGTCGGTGGAGCTTCTGCATCCTCAAAACAAAAAGGATCATCCTGGCTGCAGAAGCTCAGCAATTGATGCTACCTCCTCGACCTCAACCCAATTCGAGGAGATCAAGAAAAATCTCTATCGCCCCAATGGTGAAATCACCCTTCGAGCAGAAGAGGGTATGTTATATGCGCCCGATGATTGAAGACGTGCTAAAGCTAGATAATCTGCGAATCTATTCGTCTTCCCACATCGGTTGACCTGATTGATGATGAATACTGTACTGCTTGACCATATTTTAGTCCTGAATTTGCTGGCATTCTCGAAATCCCACAGCCCTGTACCAATTCAAAATGAGAATAACAAGGATGGCATCATCCGAGATCATGATCCGAAACCGATACGGAAGCCTGTTTTCAAGTAGTCGTCATTTTCCTCAACCTTGTCAACGTATGTGTATCTATCCTTCAAGCAATATCCCTCCAAACTACTTTAAGTTTTTCAAAGTTTCTGGAGAAATTCGAGTGTAGAGTAAAGATGGTCAATCTAATTAGAGAAAGAATCGACAAGGCAGGACCAGACGATCTTTGGGATATATTAGTCCACGCATCAGAGCAAAATGATCTAAAATTAGCTAAGAAAGCTTTAGAAAAGATGGGATGCAGGGAATTTACGAAAGTGAACAACGTACAATCCAACGAAACGTATCAAGAGCAATCTACCAGTGTTCGACCATTTTGGGTGAGAATGAAGATGTTACCTGCTGGTTGGCAATGCGAAATGCTCTTGTTAGCGCCATCAGATCCTGTGCCTGCTTAAGTCGATTCCGAGCATCTGGAATCCTGGCAAAATGGACAATTCGATCCTGATGTGGATAGTTCAGCAATGTAGATGGACCATTCATTCGTGGGGTTGGGAGACAAATCGTTTATTGCTTCGAACCATGAACATAGGTAAGTCGTTCGTCCATCATATATTCCAACCCTTGTCAACAAAGTCTCTTCCCGGCTGACAGAAACCTATAACAGCTTTAGATATACCTTAAATTCCCCATTTATTCTTCACACTCCTGGAGTCATCAATCCGCCACAGCTCAGAAGGGATATGAGCAGGACTCAGAGGACATGGTAGTAACTGTATATGCGATGCATGGGTTTCGATGTAGTGCGCACCATCAGCCACTCTTCATACCACCAGTTTTCTCTGCTGTGCCCATCCCGTATTTCCCAAAATCGCCCTGTATCAGAGAATGACATGTCCTAAATTTGGTGTTTCATGTCATGTTTGTCGTACAGTCTGCTCCTCTGCAAAGTGAACTCCCGTAGTAAGGCAAGTACCACATTATATTATCTATTCAAGTAGTGAAATACTACCAAAGGGATGATATAGACGTAGGTACAGGAAACGTGATTGTTGGAGTATGAGTTGGAATACAAATTAGGATTTAGATGCCCTAAGGTACCACCGGATTGCCATATAAGTCATCATAGTACCGAAACCATACTTTCTCCACCCCTGAATCATCGCACGGAAGGCACGCTTCATGTTAGCGCGAAAAAACATCGCCGAGATGAGTAACGGAGCGCTAAGTGCACCCCATTTGAGGAAAGACCACCATGCCCTCCAAATCCTTTCCTCTACCAAAATCTTGCTCAATCTTGAATCCATAATCTTCTGCCAATACCTGTCTCTAAGTTTTCGATCAAAGCCCGGTAAATCAGAATCGAAACTCAGAGAGTGGTCTTTGGGATCACCGAGGGTATTTTCCAATACGTATGTCCTCCATTCGGGCGATAAACTTTCGATTCTTCCCCAGAAAGAAGTTTTGTCGCCTTGATCACCCAGTAAGAATTGATTCCATGTTAGATAACCCAGAGCAATCTCGCACAGCTCTTGCTCATTTGCATGGGAGGCCACTTGCAGGAATTCCCATGGTTGTTTCTTGCCGAGCGTGAGAAGGTATTCTCGGATTTTCGATGTTTTGGCTGCCGTGATATCGTACTTTTTGCATAAGAGGAAAAGCGTCATTGTTTCTCTGAGATTGGTGTTGGGTGTATGCGGTTGAGACACTTTCAATATGTTGACGAAATGTTCGAGATCCCATCTATCGACTTCTTCGATAGGAACTGACTGAGTTGGGTGGAGCGACTCAGTACGGTCTTGCTGCGGACTAGGAAGTTCAAGCATATCCTTGAACACGGAGCTATTCCGATCAGACTCAAGTCAGACAGATCATGGGAGAATATCTCAGACCCTCGTAAATAAGAGATTCTTACCTTGATTTAGCTAAAGTCTCATGGTTTACCGAGAAGGAACTCCCATCGACCGAGACAAGGTTTACTAACGGTCCGTTCTCAGCGCGGTGGAATGGGTGGATTTCGACATGTTCGGCAGGGGCCATGGCGTAGTAGTTGTACACCGAGAATGATGTCAATAATCTCTTTATATGAAGGGTATGTTAGTGAGTGTCAAATGCTCAAATCATTAGGGGATGACTTTCGCATTAGACAGGTCGTATCGGCGTCGTGTTAGCATAAGGCGCCGGAACCGCGTGTCCGACTTGTCTATGTATTAGTGTGTTTGTGCACACTGTATATAGATAATATATCTATGCGTCAGAATACAAGGTTGGGTTGGAGACTTCATACATAGATGAGTACGTATGTGAAACAGCGAACTACTAAGCATGTGAAGCGTCGTCATTAGGATGTACATAGTGATGAGTCTTTCGGCAATCTCTTGACGTACCATATGTCCAGAATCAATAGGGACTCTCATGATCCGGATCGAACTCCCTTGCTGAGCGATCCCAAGCTTCTGTGACTTCCGATGTGAATCTTCGAGACTCGATGTCGAATGTTGGATTACTGAACGCTCTTCGCCATATGTCAGCCTGCCAATGGTCCGGGAGAGATCTCATCTTCCCTATGAAGCTCACACCATCGTCTCCTTCTGGACAAGAACAAGTCCGTAGGAACCAACTTTCCAGCTGAAAATCCTCGCCGTCATAGTCGGCAACTTTTCCGTGCCAGATAGTTATCATTCTTTCCTCCAGCAAATATGAGCAAGTCCTACTGTTTGTCCTGCCTGGGGCGCCCATAAGCATTTGTGCTCACCAATACTCCTTCCAGACGATCTTTGACCATCTCTTTGAAATGATGATCAACATTGAACTGATCACAAAGCTCATTGAGCAACTTGGTATCCTCGTAGGTAAAAGGTGAAGGAGCGGGATTGGCTTGATTCGGGAGGTCGAGGAAGTGACTGATGACTTTTGAGGTGTAGTCGATGTTTATGGGTGTTGATGAGTTGTCGAGTCTCCGTTTGGAAGGTACAACGGTTTCTGAGGCTACCGGCGAAGAGATTTCCAGCATATCCGCCAAAACTTTGCTGAAGAACGGTTTGATTAGCCGATCAACAGATGTGTACCAGAAAATGTAGACAACGTAGAGCACACACCTCGCCTTGGCCAGTCGCCAGGAATCAGCTCTCAATATTACGCCATTGTTAGATTTGATCTCTATATCGCCGTCTCCATAATATCTATGGACCTTGACCGTTGATTCTGCGATGGCTGATGTCGTTCAGATCGAATTTGACATTCTGCTCCTTGTAAGTGACAATCCGTACAGTAGTGGTATCGGATGTCAGAAGCATCGAGGAGTTTCACGTCTTGAACGGGTGAGTTTATCGCCCATGCTTATTGTACGGTAAGACCAACAGCGTGATAGCGCCTTTTGATGCTTCACTTCACCTTTTGTATTTTGACCCCTCTTTGTTATCTGGACGGACATCTCCGACCACCCTCGATGGTCTGAAACGGAGAGCTCCTAGTGACACCCATTGAGGGAGCCAGACATGTTGTTGCAACTCCCTCGTCTTTCCTTCCGTCCTACAATCCTGTTTGGCAAGACCTAACAGTCAATTCCTTTGCGAATACCACCGACATGCTCCAGAATGGGCCTGCCATTCGCCGGCTATACGTGATTGCTTTACGTCACTTCGTCAACCTGGAATATACCAATGACGTTGTTCTCCATGAGACAGTGTAGACGTCGATTTAGCATCATATCTCCTTTCGGATCCTTCACTTTGCTCGGTCACAACCAGTGATAATAAAGCACTTACCATGAGCGATACCTTCACCCAAGATGATCAGCGTCTGAGACCAGTCCCACTTGATCGATATCCATGGACATCCCTTCCCATCTCCGATTCGAAAGAAGATATAGTGAAAGTCTCCGTCATACCCACTTCAACGTTGACTGCACCAGTTAAGGAGTTTTCAGCGTTTGCAAAGGGAGATGAGAGAGAGGACTCGCCGTGTTGGAGTTTCTTGATTGAAAAGGGCGATCAAGCTATTCTTTGGGATATGGGTCTAAGGGAGGTGAGTAGAATCTACCAATCTATGACCTTAAAGCTATACTGCGGGAGCTGATTATCCTGCTCAACCCCCAGGACCCTCAAAATGCCCCAAAGTAAGTGAACCATGTGTATACAAGCTCGACGACAGCCTGATAACCCAAACCCTTCAGACCGATCGTGGATGGCCCCTTGAAAGAATTCATACCTCACCCAGGCCCGGGTCCCGTATCTCGACTGAAAGAACATGGATTCGATTTTCGAAAGCTGAAGCTAGTGGTATTCAGTCATCAGCATTTCGATCGTGAGTGAATATACATCCTAAGAACAAATCTATGTTGCGTACCTGTGCTGATGGTGGTATGGTATACAGATTAGTAGGTTTTATCCCTATATGATGGTGTATAGCATAATGACAATATCCACAGTGGTGATCTAGATACACTACCTTCGCCCGCACCATTCATCTTGCTCGGTCCTGGATCTTTAGAATCGATGCAACCTGGGTTTCCAAAAGATGTCAATTCCGCTTGGCCTGCGTCTTGGCTCAAAAAATACCATTTCGTAGAATTACCAGATAAAGATACGACTGGATTATGGACTAGCGAAGTAGGTAGTCTGCCTCCTACTTCAACATCTGGGATTCAGAGAAAGTGGGAAAAAGTTGGATGCTTCGATAGAGGTGTAGATTGGTTCGGTGATGGTAGTTTATGGTTCCTTGATGCACCTGGTGTGAGTACTCTTTGACTCTCATCTGAAGTGTTGGAAGCTAAATAATTGACACAGCACTGTCCCGGTCATATAATGGCTCTGTGTAGAGTCACTGCGCAACCTGACACTTGTAAGCAATCTTTCCCACATACTTTCGCATATATGAACTTATTGGTACGTTGTTGACGAATTCGGAATAACATGTGATTAGATATGCTGTTGGGAGGAGACGCATCTCACCATCAATCCCTGTATCTACCTGTGCCAACCAAGGAAGAAGACTTGCGGTCACCCATACCAGTCATAGATGGTAAACCACAACTCACCTTAGACCCAGAGCTAGCGACTTATACGATTGGTCAACTGACTAGAATGAGCAAGGAGGATAAAGTCATGGTCATCTTGGCTCATGAGGGGCAGGTAGACGGGGTCGTCGATAAGTATCCTGGTGATTTAAGTATGTGGAAATACAGAGGATGGAAAGAGAAAAAAGAGGAAGAAGTGATCAAACTAGCAAAAGCCCGAAAGACAGGGCAATAAAGATGCCGACACAATTGACTGTACTTCTCTTGTCATTCATTGAAGGTATACATGCGAAAATGGAAAACATAATGATTTCAATTTATCGTCCTTGAATCGAAGAATTTCACGTTCACTAGGTATGTTCAACTCTACTAATGACCTCGGAGCGATTGTATATGAAACGTCACTGTGCAATGACTATCACACTATTGAGCATGTAAGCAGATATTATTGTCTAAATCAACAAAGAAAATACTAGCTTCGACTCACATCAACATGCGTCAATTTGAAGGATCGAATTTGGAAGCGACATCGACCCAATCTTCAGTTACCTCCATGAGGGCTTTATGATCCGAATGGGAGCCGTAAACCCACATTGTCGGAGGCGAGAGAAGAGTGAGTCGAAGTAGATCGTATTGCCAATCCCTCGGTAGTTTTGACATTGCCACCCAAAATGGAATGATGACTCGAAATAGATTTTCATCGTACATCTGAGGGCATAAGAATACCTGACTTGTCATCCTCTCTAATGCTTTTCGTGCCATCTCGATATTATCCCTTCCCGCTGACCATATCAGAAGATCCCAAGCAAAATTGTAGCGGGCACATTGAAGAAGTCGATTCTTGATTATATCTCTGAGACGGGGATGGATGTCGAATTTTTCGCAGAACTCGTATAGAGCCAAAGAAGACGAGAAGTTGGTGGCTGGAGGAGCCGGAGTGGGAACGTTGATCATGTCGAGAAAGATTCCCAAGACTTTCGAATTGAACCCAACATCGATAACATCAGCGTCGGGAGGTGATTTGCGTTTGTTACCCGTTGATGTGTTTTGACCGCCGATCTCGAACATGTCCTTGAACACAGTGCTACAGTATGACGAGCAGATATAAGTTTGTGGCAGATTATAATTATTAATTGGAGGAGTACCTTACTTACCTCACACATTCGAGACGATAGGAGTAGAACTTGAAAATAATTTTATTGGTGGTACGAAGCGATACATCACCATGACAGTGGAACCAGTGGACTTCATCTTCTTTCCCGGTCGGCTTTTTGGAAGGTGTTTGTGAAGCTGTGCTTGTCATGGTGAACTCAATGAAGGGCTGTAAGACCTTTTGAGAACCTGAAAGACGATTGTAGACAAGGAGGAGAAGAAGAAGAAGGAAGAAGGAAAGTAATGAGAATGACTGATACGGTGTGAGGCGATGGTGAGTGAGACAAAGGTCCTTTGGGTGTAGGTGGGTGGTCCAAGCGTTGATGATGCATGACATCACACCAAAGAGATACAACCTGCTGTCCTTAGCCACGGCGTCCAGACTTGTGTAGTTTGAAAATCACATACATAGGAATAAAAGAGATGAGTATCTCTTCGTCGAATAAACCAAAACCAAGTAAAAACACAACGGAAAGAAAGATCCGGTTCGTCTGAAGATCACAGGGGCCAATATCGACAATGAGACCATTCTGTATTGAGAATTGATCGTGAAGAGTAAGAACATCAGAGGACCTGAAAACCGTGATTCGTCCCATCAGCTATTGTCTATCACATCTGAATCAATTTTCGCGTACCCATGTCTACATAGGCTTAGGATTACCCGCGTCCGCAACTCTTTTCCAATCCATCCAGATCTTGAAGCCTTTCAAACCACTGTTAATCTTCCCTTCATAACCATATTCATGAGGTAGCTCATTGCCCGGAGATTGGATGGTCAGGTGTGAAATCGTAAGTTGCCACATACATAGAAGGTGATTGGTCACCACATCCTAGAAAAGGAAGTTATCCCATTGAGAAGGATCCAACTTCCTGGGCAACCCCGGACGAAGAGCCTTCTGAATATCCATTTGACCCAATGCTAATCTTGCTATACCTACATCTTTCCTCTCTCCTGTCCAGAGTGATAAAGGCCATTGGGGCGCCTTCTTTGCCTGCTTTCGCAACTATTTCATCTCTGGTGGGATTTTTGATTTTGCGGTTGACTTTATACTTTCAGCAGAAGTCGAGTAATGAAAGTAGACTGGTGAAGTCCAAGTTGGGTGCTCGAGTGTTCATAGAAGTCGTCATACCGAGAAAGCACTCGATACTGTACTGTACGAGGTAGCTGGGAATTCTAGGATGTGGTAGGGGTTTCCTCGAGTCGCATGATTGGTCTTGGCAATGTCAATCATACTTGGGAAAACGGTACTGGTGTAGAGTACATATAAGCATTCATATACTTGCTCATATGGGTATATAGGAATTTCAACTTACCTGATTTCTGCCAATGATGCAACGTAGACTCGAAAGATCGTTCCTTCCTTCGATTGGAGTCCGATTTTACCAAGGCGGTAGAGATGATAAGGCGTATCTGGCATTGTGATGCTCTCACCTGACTCTAGTGATGATCTAGAATGGCACAGATGGACAAGGGGCATGAAAACAGTGGGAGCTGATTATGGAGAAGCAATCATAAGAGAGAAGGAAGAGAAGGAAGATGAATATAGATAGTCAAAACGAGGGGATTGTACAAGAGGGAGATTTTCAGATCCATCAAGCATCAAGGGGGGGTCCTTTGAACGCCACCGATGGCGACCCCAGCTTGTCCTGGATAACCTCAAATAGGTTCGAAATTTCAAAGGGAGATCTTTAGAGTGAGGCTTCTCATTCGGAACCGAGTGACCACTATCATTGACCCGGGTAAGTCTCGCAGAGTGGAGACGGATGCGGCAAGGATATCACCAGATATGAGAACGCCAGTTTCTGATGTCATTGTGAGAACGCGGAAGATTGAATCCCACCATGAGGGAAAAGTGGCTAAAGACCTTTGTATGTCTGATAGGGCCATATGTCGCTCGCAAACATTTACATGAGGGATGTGATATGAAGGGGGTTGATATTACGCTAACAAACCATTGTGAGATATACAGATCGCAACAGGTATCCCAAATGTGTCACCAGACATTCGTAGAATAGAAGAAATGGTTGTATTTGAAGCGATGTAGATGCAGTCGTCGAATGCTATATCCTGCATCTTAATAGGATCAGCAGAGCCTGCAAGGAAGTAAATACTCTTAATCAAAAACTTACCTACCCATTACACAATCAGATCACTCAGGATCAAACTCGTTTGCCACTTGCTCCCAATTCGTCGTTACTTTAATCTCGTTCGAATCACCTGTTCGGTCATAGGGTACGATAAGAGTGAGTCGCAGTAACTGCCCTTTCCAAGGATAATGTAAACGGCCGACTGCTTCCCAGAAGATGACCTTCTCGAACTCCTTCTTATCGAAATCATAGAGCACTGGGTGTAAAAATGCTTCCTTAGTCATAGCCAGTAGAGTCAACTTTGCCAGTCGTACACCTTGATCCTCTGGTAAGACCTCATCAGCGAATAAAAGCAGCGACCATTGAAGGTTGTCGGTCTGAGCTAGGTCAAGCATCCGTTCGGCGAGTGATTCAAGGAAATCGTCATCAACAGGTGATACATATTGAGCATAAATGCTGGTTAATTCGAATAATTCCGGTAAATCAACTATAGGTTCTTTGGGTTTTGATACGTCGATCACATCGAGGAAAAGACTGGTTGTTTGGGATGACCATCTTCTCATGTCAACTTCCTTCTCCTTCTTAAGAGCTCTGCTGACTTCCACCCTCATGCGCGAGCTGCAATTGGTTCCAGTAACCGTTAGTCTGACCGGAAAGGATAATGGCGAGACTTACCTGAGATTTGAAAGTCGTCTGGAATCTGCCATGAGGATTATTCCATCTTTGGAAATCAATTGGATGTCGCCATATCGATGAAAAGGATGAACACTCTTCTTCTCCGGTTTTGGTCGTGAGATCGATTCAGACGAACTCCCAGTCATCTTGTTCATGTGAACCTTGATTTGTGTTGGTAATAGACTGAGGAGATAAAGATTAGTCCTCGAGGATGAGTAAGAAGAATGGAGGAAGAATGAGAAGGAAGAGCGAGAAATAGGAAAAGGGATGCTGCAATCAGTAGTGGGGGGAACAGGTCTGTGCGAGTGTGCAAAGCTATAGTAGATCATAAATCTATTGGGCATATACAGGTCATTTGACAGCGCAGTCACGCTGGATGATGTCACTCTTTTCGGTGCCGATTTACTAATCCATATATAGGTACAGTAAGCATGGGTATCAATATGCATATACATGAGTGTGCAGTCAATCAACCGCTTTTGAGAACGTCAACGAGAATGTAAATTCATTTATGCTCGGTCTCCTCGTGGTTCTGCAAAGATACGAGTATTAGCATCATACCTCCCGTAATATGACATACTAGGTAAAGTCAAACGAAGATTTCACTTACGTGACCAAGCGACATTCAAGATCAACGAATCATAACCTCTTCCATTCATCTTCTTGATAGCTTCCTCTGCAGACGCCTTACTTTCGAAACTGACAAACGCCAAACCTTTACTTTGTCTAGTCTCTCTATCCCTGACAACCGATACTCTAGCAATGTGACCGAATTTGGCGAACAATTCTCTGACGTCGTCTTCTTCTGCATCAACGGATAACGAGGTGATTCGTAATGTTGGCAAGTCGTCTCGGGATCTGAACATGGATTCTCCTGCACCACCACCTGCACGTTGACCGCTGCAGTGGACAGTATATCAGTATCAGACTCGGAATTTGAGATAGCCATGAGATATTCAATAGACAGAGTAGTAGGGTGTGCTCGAGTGCAACTCACGGAGGTACATATTTTCCACCAGCACCACCAGCACCTTTAGGAGCCAGACCACCTGCTCCACCAGCATCTTCCTCTTCGTCCATACCTTCCGTGTTCATATTATCGATGACAGCCAATTGTTCCTTGTATGGACACTTGGCAGTGAAATGTCCACCTTGACAAAGTCTACAGACAACTGCTTTACCGGCGGTTGGCTTGGAAGCTACTGGATCGGCTTGTTCGGGTTCAGCCTAATCGAGTGAGGGTACCGCGATTATCAGCTATATTCACAATGTAGAGGTTTCAGCTGATGTAGAACTCACCTTGCTGACTGGTGCGATTCTGAAATGCAAGTTCTCTCCAATGATGGTCGTCTTCCTATCCGGTCCAGATGGTTTTCCTTTGTCCAGACCGAATCTAAGGTTGTATATGAGCTATTGAGCTTTTCGTACACGACCGACCGAGGAAGCACTAGCTCACTTGGCCCATCCTTTCCTCTCAGCTACGGAATGCGATACCACCTGAGTCTGCACTCTTCTCCTTATACGTCTAGTCACTTTCACTTTCCTATCTTGTTCGTCTAATTTCCAGCTGATGATAGTTGTGATACCGGTGTTGGGATCGGTAGTCTCGGTAGGTTGAGGGAGCTCGTCGGCTAACGAATCGCTGAGTCAGCTTCACATAAACCATATTTCATATGCATCAGCTGAACTTACCTTCGATGTCATCTTCCGCCCAATTAGTATTTCTGACAAAGAGCAACGAATGATCAGTTGATTCACTTCCAACATTCACCTCTGACCTGGATTCCCCGTTGATCTGCAAATGATTGATACTCACGGCTTCACTGCTGCCATTTTGAGTTGATATGTCGAGTTTTGTGTATGAGGTATAGATGATAGATATCCGATGAATGTATGATCTTTTGATTGCTTATTGTCTTCACTTCGACATTTCTCTGAAAATCACGGTTGAGAAGGGGGTTGAGTGGCAAAACGTGGTGCATGCTACCAGGGGATTAAATCCCCGCGGGAATATGGTGATGTGGCATCGAGCTTCTATTCAGAGTCCTTTTACAGTCAGCGGACGTTTTGACTACAAGTGAAATTAATCTTATCGCTATCATGTACAAATTCTGATCAACTTTCTACATCATGATCCTACTCAGCCATCAGCATGTATACTTGAGGTATGCGCAGAATCCTCGAGAAGATTTGGGAAAAGTCGAAATTCATTGATACCACAAGAGGGACAGAGAGGGAGAGAAGAGAAAGTGTTGAACGCTGACGTGAGATTGATGCACACTCTAATGACCAAGTTGGAATGTACCATGATCGGCTATGGACCAAAGATATTGGAAAGGAATCCATGGAAGCAGATGTCATTTCCGTCCTCTTTTCAACATCTTCTTTTTCACCTGCTTGATACTAACCCGTAAACACACTTTCCAATATGCCTAAAACACCCAGAACACCCACATCGTCATTTCACGCTCCATACGACCAACCCTCCTCACCATTGGAGGATTGTAAACCCACCTTAGATACTGCTAAATCACCCAAAAAGACGAAATCAACTTCGGGAGAATTATCGAGTCGACGACCTTGGACCAACGACGAATTCTTACAACTCTTCGAACACGTCATGTAGAACGGAGCGTCAGGGAAGAAAGTTTGGGAGAGTGCTGTGGAAAGTAGAAGGGCTAATCAAGCGTATCTTGCTTGGCAGTGAGTCCTGATTTTTGTATGACATGTGAGTGCTGAGAACGGAAGAAGCTGACGTACTCTAATGATATGGGTTAGACAAACTCTTGCACCATTTCTCCGATCTGCTATCGAGACTAGAAGAGGAAGATGAGTATTGTTAAGGAGAGGAAGAGATGCCTGAAGATAGATTGAAGGAAAATAAGGATGCATTTGATGATGATACATCGCATGTTTGTCTACAAGAGATTTCATAATCTGAAAAGAGAACTTGATTAATATATTATTGCATCTTCTCACCTTCCTCCTATCTATCTTACGGTCTCTTGAACTGCCTATTCATACGCAGAGGGGTCGAAATTTCTCGCGAGATCAGGCCACGCAAAATGGGAAATTATCGTTACTCGTTGCAATCAATCTGAGGGATTAACATTCCTTGTTCATGACAAGTATGTAAGATGGCCAATTGATAAGAGGGTCGTAATTTTTTAATGAATTTCTGGAAATCATTCGAGCGCGCACATGGCTTGGGTATTCCCCATTCTCCGATTCCTTCAGTTGACTGATCGTCCATTCATTCACCTTTTCAGGAGCGTCTTTAGCCATCTTGATGTCATTCACCGAAGAAGCGATCTCGAGAAGGTCAAAGGGTCTCGACTTATACGAAGCGATAACCGCTTGATGGACGGAGGAATGAATCGAATCGCTCATAAGGAAGTTGCACAAGTTGAGCAACGAATTTGCTTTTTCCTTTTCCAGAGGTGGAATGTCGACGGTGGAAGTGCTGATAGCATCGAGGAAGGTGAGGACGACCTCTGAGGAGAAATCCAATGGTATAGCTTCAGAGCGGTCGACAGGTCGGATATCCAAGATGTATTTGAAAAAGGTACTGAACAAGGCCATAACATCAGAAGAGCGAGACATCCAATTCAGCTGGATATGACTCACCTGACTCTAATGAGTTTATGTCTACTAGCTCTGAAGTTGATATCATCGCTAGAGCGAATGATGACTTCATCCCTTGGATCGTTGTAGAACGAATGATACTCGATTGGAGTGTCGTCGTTCCCCATGTCGGATGATGTTGCTCTTTGGAATGTTCATACAAGGTGAAGAAGAGAATGAGTGATGATCATCTGCTGCCATTGAACAATGTTGATGTCTCTGGTCACAATCGGAGTCCTTTCCCCCTGCGCACCGTCCTCCTTCGAGGTCTGACCGAGTCTCTTTGATGTCATCAGAGAGATATACACACGATGACGACGCAGTATAGTCTGTGATATAATGCTCGCCTGTGATACTCCACCTGGGATGATTCATCAAGCTCTGTTATCTTCTTCTCCTTATTTCTGCTTGCCAACAGTCGTCAGTAGCTACAATCTCATCTCACCACCCAGCAACATGCCTCGTACACCTAAAAAGTCACTATTACCCTTCACCCCCTACAAACCGCGAACACCATCACAGTCGCCCATACCCAAATGCGAGATCGAGGAGAAATCTGATTCTTCAACTTCACCATCACCCAACCTGTCGGCCAAAAGACCCTGGACGTCAGACGAGCTTATGCAACTCTACGATCACGTCAAGAAGAATGGAAGTAAGACCTGGGAAGGTGCTGTGCAAGGTAGAACGAGTAACCAATGCTACAAGGTATGGAAGTGAGTGGCTGCAGTACTTCTAATAGGAAAACAAATTTCTTGAGCTGACGTGAGACCGTTTATACGTTATAGCCAAACTATCGATCCGTACTTAAAGAATGCTATCATCTCAAAAGGGAAAGCGGAAAGAGGTGGGTTTTGAATTACCGAGATAAGAGATGATAACGGAGACGATGCCTGTGTGCGCCTGTGTGCATGCATATTGTACAATGGTCTCTCGGTTTATGGAATTACAAGTTATCACTTTCTCTCAAATTCACATCTCTCTTCATGTTGAATATCGATTTATTCGAATTCCCTTGGGTTGAATCTATCTCCCATCTTTGTCCAATCTTTTTGGATGGAGATAATTTGATCCTTCGTGGATTCACAGGCGACATCTCTTGACGATCGACCATTCCTGACCATCGACATTCTGGTGGTAACAGCTCGATCGCTTTGGATGAGAGCATGGAACAAAGCAATCTGCCAAGAAGGTCGTAATCTCTTTGACCACATAAGGAGGTTACCTCGTTCGTCTTTCGGATCTATACCTGTGAGAACTCTATGTTCTCCACGGAGAACTTCCGATACCGCAGAGGGAGTAAGGAGACTGAAAGTTATTTGAGCGAGTTTGACATCGTTGAAATCCGAAGCGAAATCGAAAAGATCCCAACGTTCATTCACTTCTTTATAACCTGCTGATATGACTAGCATCTTTCGTATTGTATTCAAAGCTTTGGTTGATATGGTAAATGAAAATAGCTCGTAGACTTGTTTAAGTAGGTAATAGTCGACTTCGAGCTGATGTGATCCGGAAACACTGATAATATCGAGATAAGCTGTGATCACTTTAGCCGAAAACTGAAGATCGATAGGATGGTCATCGTTGTTAGGGAAAGTGGATGAACCACAGACATCGAACATGTCAGAGAAGAAGGTACTATATGGTTTATTTTGTGGGGATATTAGTCCAGTCAGCTTGTAATATTGTCAGTCCTAGAAACTTGAGCGACATACCTCGCTCTCACGAGACGTCCTCGATTAGTCTTGAATAGTATGTTATCGTTCGAACGGATCGCCACAGTATCTTCCGGATGGTTGTAGAAGACGTGGTAGGTGATGCTCGCGGATTTACGTTTCTGAGGTATCATACTTGTTTATGTATTAGTAAAGAGTGCTACTGGTCTGAATGAAGAATGAGGAAAAGAGAGAAGAGAAAAGAGAAAAGAAAGTCATGAATATCTTCTTACATCACGAAGCAGTTGATCTCTGAAGATGCATCAACATTACTGGTGCCTACAGCGCGGTGATAGTCATGGTAACCTATGTGATCCACTTATGTGTACGTCTGTCTGAGCTGATGATATCTCACAAGGACAGAAATACGAGTAGATAAGCAAGCAACTCATGATCCCATGATCAGTTTTGTGTTCCTCTTCCCTCTTCTTCATATCTCATCAAGACCATACAAAAGCTTTGGAACTATCCATATCCACAAGATGCCTCGAATCGTAGACACCGTTCACCATGCCAGACCCTACGATCGACCTGTATCACCAACGACCGAAACAAACCCAATTCTCAATACCAAATCACCCAACACTACACCCAAGAAAGAAAAAGCCAAAAGAGACGTATCAACCTTCCGAAAATGGACGTCTGAAGAACTAACCCAATTATTCGAACACCTCTCAAGACACGGTACAGCGATGGGTAAGAACGGATGGGAGAATGCTGTTGAGGGAAGAACAGCTAATCAAAGTTATCAAACTTGGTTGTGAGTCCTTTCCACAATGAACAGTGACGGAACAGTCGAGGGTCGAAGTAGAACTGAGCTGATGTGAGGTGAAACTTTTGGGGGTGGTGCGATGTAGACAAAGTTTGAGTCCTTTTATCAAGAAATCTATCGCTGGTAAGGATGGATCGACCAGGAAATAGGATTTCCAACAGAGATAGGATACATGGACAGATAGATGATGGATCAGAGAGGAAAATTAGTGATTATACATCTTTCATATGCCAACTTGATTCGTCATGTAAAGCAGTAAATACCGAACTCGATTGTTGTTATTTGAGCTGACGAGATCACCCTGAAACGTCATGTCGATTTGATACTAACTTGACTCGATGTAATCCATACTATGATTGTAATCATACCTTTTATCCATCTCCTTCTGTTCTTTCTTTCCTTCTTTTGAATAGCTGAAGTGCATGACTCTATACATCTACCTCACAGAAAGCCACAATGCCGCGTCAAATCATCAACGCCTTCCATCCCGCATCCAAACCATACAAGAGACCCACCACTCCCGACCTAGATACCAAGCCCAAAACCGAACCGACAACTCCCAAGACTGAAAGTTCACCAAGACACAAAACCAAACGAACCCGAGTATCTACACCGAATAAGAAATGGACTTCGGAAGAATTACTCACGCTGTTCAATCATGTTTTCAAGAATGGTCAGAAGGATTGGGATAGAGCTGTTGAGGGAAGAACAGCAAATCAATGTTGTCAGACTTGGACGTGAGTTGATTCAATTCTTGTAGTGTATAGAGGATGGTGAGCTGACGTGAGATTCTGTGGAAAATAGAAAAACTCTTCTTCCGTATATCAGACAATCCATCGAAAGTAAAGGCGTATAGAAGAACGTCGATACGTCTCTTGAAATAGATGATGAAGTGCTATGGCTCAAAGGATTTGATGTATATACCAATGCATGTATTTAGGTTAAATCCAGCATATGTAGCAAGCATCACTGTGAGACCCATACTTCTTTGTTTCCGCTACTGTTCGAACCTAAGCTTTCCAGAACTGAGCAGGGTTGAAAGTATCTGCGATGCTGGACCAGTTGTCCGTTGACAATATTGCAGGTCTCGAATTCAGCCATCGGCCGTCGTGGTCGATGGACTGCATCTCACCCAAATACACAATTGAATGAAGGATGGCCAGGTGATAAGATGGGGTGAGCCGGAGGAGATACTTTTTGATTGAATCGATGTTGTAAACAGTTCCAACTCGAAAACTTCGACCTTCTTTATACTCATCTTCGAATGCGCTGGTAGAGATATTTCTCAGAGCATGTTTGGCCAAGTCCAGATCATCACGTTCCGAAGCTATGACGAGAAGTTCGAAAGGTTCATCTTTAGCAGCGTGCATTAATGTGGACCTTGCTATATCGATGAGACGATCGCACATAGTGTATTCTACAACGTCAAGGAGTGATCGAGCTTTGGTGATGGGGACGTCGGCAAAATAGGGATCGCACACCCCGGCCAGATCGAGGAAGAGTGATATTGTAGAGGAAGGGAAATTTAGATGGATGGGTTCTTCGATATCGTTGAGATTGATATCTACAGTTCGAGCAGTGTCTAGTAGATCTTCAAAGAGCTGACTACCTCAGACGGAATTACTAGTCAGTCGAAATTTGCAAAGATTGCTAGGCTGGCTCCGTGACACTTGACTTACCTGGTCCTGACCAAGTGATATCTAGACGCACGAAATTTGACATAATCATTGGAGATGATGATGATTTCAGCCTGTGGGTCATTGTGGACCGGATGGGTTTCCAAGTCGATATCAACGGCGATTTCGTCGAGGTCTGAAATCCAGGAAACATCGGACATGATCAATTGAGGATATTGCTTATGTTCTGGAAGCTCGGTATAGGTTGGAAACTGTGACAGTAGACCGGGTGAGAAAGAGAAAATAAGAGGAAAGAGAGACGATTGCACACTCCGAATCGGTTTGAAAGCTGAGGACTCGCTCGATTCCAGTGGAAAGGTGGTATGTGCATGGATCACAGCTTTGTTGATTGATTGACGGTCACCATCAAGCCATCAAACTCTGGGAACTATCGTTACTGACTAGTGTAACAACAGCACCGTGGCCCCGACGAAAACTTGTGATGGAAGGTTTGGGAGTATTGCTCACCCTTATTTTGCCGCAGTAGGATGGTAAAGCATCGAAATGGATTCATATTATTGAAGGAAGAAAAGGACAGTCCATACTACTGTAGGCCATAGCATGGAGCATCAAGGTTGACTAGTTGAGAATGCATGTACATGAGTACAGTACGTACAGTCACTTTTGCCCGCAAACTCTCTGATGATTTCCGATTTCTCCTTCCTGTTCTGCTAACGTCGTACTTCCCCTAAACTATGCTCACTCTAAACTACGCTCATTTAAGCTACCATCATCCTCATCCTCATCCGTGTTCAGATGAAGATGATCGCTATCATCCAAAGTACTGTCCTCACTTAAGCTTTCTTCGAATCTCGTTGGGTCGAAACTCTCGGCTATACTAGTCCAGTCGTCCGCCAAATAAAGACCAGGTCTAAGTGAGTCCTGACGAGCCCCTCGGACTTCTCCAGGAAGCATCATTCTTGAGAGGATCTCTAGATGAAAAGAAGTACGAAGACGTTTGAGGTATTCTTGCAATTTGTCCACGGACGCCGGTTTTAACAGTTGAACAGAAGACTTTTTCCCGTACAAATTGTGAATTTGCTCCGGAGTGATTTTACCTAATGCAAATCTAGCTAAGTCGATATCATTCTTATTTGAGGCGATTACCAGCAACTCTAATGGCTTTTTCGCTCCTACTTCCTTTAATGCTGTACGAGCGAAAGGAACAAGATCATCGGACATGGTGTACTCGACGAAATTTAAGAACGCTTCGGCGTCGACAAAGTCCAGCTGGGGTGGGTATTTCTGAGATACACTGATCAAGTCAAGAAAAGTTGAAATGATGGAAGACCTGAAGTCCAGGGGGATCGTTTGTCGAACATTTGGCTCTTGATTCTCATGTTCTGGTGCAGGGATGTCCAGCAGGTCTTTGAAGAATTGACTGATCAATAGGTCTGTTAGTAAATCTGTCACATCTCGATATCTGACACTACTCACCTGGTCTGTACAAGACGAGAACGACTAGCTTTGAATCCGATATTGTCATCTGAAATGATGGTGATACTGTGCTCAGGACCATGATGGAACGGATGATGTTTGAGCTTTTTGACGGACGTATTGTCAGTCGATTGATCTGTCTTCCTCTTGGAAGGTCTGGTCTGACTTTTGATTGACATGTTGGGATGAGGATGATCGATGCTGGATGATGTATAGATGACCTTGAGAGAAGGTCAAGTGAAGACACGACATGCCTTACACTGATGGGATGGACCCATAATGCATAGCCAGTTAAATGAGGGAAATTGACATGAAACAGCTCACGGATCACTTAGATTGTGTTCGAGCCGTTGGCCTCCAGTACACCAACCCCTGTCTTTGTGTTGTAAATGGTGTTGCATACGAAGTAAAAGAGACAGAGATATGAAATATGAAGATTTTACAGCTACTACTTGATTGGCACAAAGACTTGCAGGTCATGCGAGCTCTTACACTGGTCGAGGTGGCGGTTCAGTTTTACAGATCGCGAGCTGACAGGACAGAGGTTACATCTTCAAGACAATTACGTTCCATTTTGACTTCCTTTCTGAGATTCAAGGTGAGGTCGTTGGCTATTCTGCCAGCACGGTAGAAACGAAAAAAGAAAAAAAAAAAACATTTATGATGGGAGCGAAAGGACCACCGGTAGAACACTATAGGTGGCGATTACTCTCAGATCATGAAGAACAAAAGAAAAGAACACAAAGCACTCGTAATTTGATTGATGGGAAGGACAAACAGATTCCGCCAAGGTACGAAGTATCAATCAGGGTCGGTTGTTTTCACTATCGCTTTGACCCTTGGCCTCGTCTCCAAGAAAATGAGTGAACTTTGCTTTGTTTGTGGAGCGAACAACGGACGTCAAGTCTCATGTGTTGTCATGATGGGTGACAAAGCATCGTTTCCGCTCAGCACAGTCCGGAACGGTAGCGACGGTGTCGATGTGGGAATAAGGAAAAGCAAATGGCGTCAAGGTACCTCACAAATACAGGATTCTGTCCGCTTGCAAAGTCCCGCTGATGGTTACCATGATGTCCGCAGCTCGCGAACATTCTCACTCCAAGATGCAATGCACCAACTCCTTCATCGTTTCTAGACTGCAATACAACCAACCACGCACACACTCAACCCGGTCTATCTGCTCCATTATTCTATCCGAAGGAACGAGTTTCCAATCGAAGCCCTATACGTTGCTGGGGGGATGACATAAATGAGATTTTCAGGGAAAAAACAAGAAAGCGGGATGGGTGGAATGGTAAACCCTAATTGATTGTTTATGACACATGTTTACAAATTTATTCTCCGACTTTCACACTTCACACAAATAGGCTTTTTCCTTTTTTCATCTCGGTCGACAGCTTGTCCGAACGATCACAAGATAATGCGAATGCCTATCCCGTGACTCGCTGTCATCAGCCCTGAACCAATTGTGCAACTGTCGTCTAACATCCACATATCAGACTCACGGCCGTCTTATAAGATCTGATGGTGGCGTCTGACCTACACGGTAACAAAGACCAGAAAAAGGACTTGTCTATCTCGTTGTCTCACCCCAATGGCGTCTAGTGCAACGGTATGACTGTAATTTGTTTTGTCTTTCAAGAGTTGCATGCGTGCGTGACCTTTCTTCCCATTTAGCTTGGCAGCCAAGATCAAATCGTTCCATCAGACTGTGCAGTCTAAAGGCGATGTATCAATGACGCGACGTCTATCGTTTCATGGGGAACCGGTATTTGGGTTGAACAAGACCAAGCAATACCCGTGCGAAGTATAGCTAGGCTTCTCCTAAACTTACCCAAGAGACGTGAGCGTAAGCGTGATCTTCCAGCACTAAGCCCAGATGAAATGTGTGTTGCATCTTGCTGGTAGTTGCGTGACTTGTTTACCTACTTGCGGAAACCCCCTTTGTCTGGTCCATGATATATGACGTGGAATCTATTTATTTACCTGTCGTGCTAAACTAGATCAGACACTCGTGTGTCGATCATCAATTTAAGTGTATCAGGGGAGACCTCGAATCTCGAACAGCTCCAAAATTACAGTAAGATAGTCCCTGCACAGGAAATGGTGTATTCATATGTGAAAAAAATAGAAAAGAATACGGTACGGACGTTCCTGGAACATCTTGTGGGTGATGGAGAAGCGACCCTTTATCTCGTACTTTAGCATCTCCCCATTGATAGCGACTACGCATACTGTAGCATCGCCTGTCGCAGTTTTGCATGACATCTCTTCTTCTGTCACGAGATTGAATGTACTGTATATCGTATCATACCCCATCTCCCCCAAAAAAAGGATTCATCGCATCCGCTATGTTCCCACTTATCAGGTCCCGATGAACAATAGAAAGCAGACGTTTGTGTAGGCTCTTTGTACGGTAAGTGTGGCCGATGACGCCTCTTTGTACCTTGATCTGTATATGCCGAAAGGAAAGTTAAAACGGGTGAGAACGAGATTGAGATCGGAACCTTCTTTTTCTTGGCTGTTCTACGTTTTCTTTCTCTTCCACTGGCGGGCAGGGATGGATGAAGTCGACTCGATGAGTGGAATGAGCTTTGAGAAAAGCTAAAAAGCCAATTGGCCAAGCTAAGGATCTATCCTACCCCGCTCCCTCTCCGATAAACACACAAATTGCAAGGGAATGGGAAAAGAAGGAACAGTACAGTAAAATAGTAATTCTCCGAAATCTCTCTCTTTGACGGTATACACCCTCCACCGTAATAAGGGTTATCAAAGTCTGACCTTACCTTCGTAAGAAACTAAAAATCAATCTAAGTTACCTTTATGACATTTCACTTTACCCCTGATTGACGTTAGAGCCGTCTTACGAACTACCAAGTCCCTATCCTAAATTTTTGTAAGATTGATGATATCTGTCACGAACCAAAGTATTTTTGGTTTGGGTGGCAAAGCGAAAGGTGACGACAAGGAATGTGGAAAGTGACGATGATATAGCATGCTGTACGATGACCATGATCAAGCTTTCCTTTCTTCGCATCCTTCAATTGAATATTTGACACGTCGACAGACACTCCTCACTCCCTATCCACTTTGTCTTTCCGATCGACGAGATCAAAACAAGACAATAAAACAAACGCTTGGATCTGATCTGCGGGGCCCGTGTGATAAGCACAAGCACACCTACGCACAAAGCGATACTTTATCTTGTCTCTTTCCAGAACAATAAGCTTTCAACTTGACCCTCTCCTCTCTCGTACAAGACGCACACCAGTCACATACATACACACAATTAGTCCCGAGCTCAGACAACCAGAAAATTCCACTCAATCAGTCACATCTCGAGGAAATCCTTTGTTCTCCCCACCTCAATCCTTGGCTCCTCAAACACAGCTTTCGTTATACCCAAGAAGGTCAGGACAAAAAGACGAATTGTCACCGACTTATCGATTTTTTTTGCACGTACCAAGAATCTAGACTGCGTGGAAAAGAGGAGGCGTTATAAGGTTATTTTGCGATTGCGCATCATCGCTTTTATTGTTCCAAGGATAGATCAAATGGAACGAAGATAGTCGCATAGGCAAGATTATCAATTATTGACTATACTGTGACTGTCACGGCCAAGGGTGTGTGTGAAGTTGGTAAGTGCTTTCACATATTGCTTCAGGTCCTTTTTGTTCTCTTCGAGATTCATCACGGATCATCATACATCACACATAAGGAGAAAAGAAGTTATTTCGAGGAAAGCTATAATTTCAATTATCCAAACAATTCCATCCCGTCCTTTCTCGATACAATCCCCTATCCTTCCTTCGTCACACAATTTAATCTCTTTCTCTTTCGAAGGCACAAACAGACAAATCCCCCACTCAAACCTCCTTTAGAAGCATTGTTTTTCTTTTGTTGGGATATCGCTCCAACGCTCAATTTCTGACATTCCATCGCTCACCCTTGATTCTTGGTCCTTGACGCATAGCATAACACCGTTTCGTCACATCACATTTGACGCCACACCTTCGCTTTTCTTCAATCACAATTGTCGACCGAGCTGTGAAAGATACATCAAAGCTTATCATCACATTGCGCCCATTCAATCAATTCAGTCCAGTTACCGATCCACCTCAAAAATCGAATCCGCTCGTGATTTTGTCGTCAAGGAGATTGATATACACGCCATAAGAAGAACAAAAAGGTTTCCTGTTCTTCGTTTCTTCCTCTATCTGAGGTGGACCGAGACATCGCACACACCACAGCCACACCACACCGGACACTATCTTGGAACAAGGCACGATCTCATCATCATCCATCAATCAATCGATTCTCATTTATATCAGGATCAGCTTCTGTCTCAGGGTGTTTGATGGGTCTTTTTTAAGTTACACACATCGTTCACTCCCGCTTCGTTCATCTCTTGCCACCGCCATCACCAGATCACACGAGGAAGGCAGGATATCTTTCATACGCACGGTGATACAAGTAGGACTGTATCTTGTTGGATTGGATGGATACGGAAGGAATAACCGAAACGAAACATCACAGTTCAAAGAGACTTTAGACTAGTTTCATCGTCAGCATCAATCACCATCAGTCGTGACGGTGATCAATTAACGAAAAAGATACCAACATTTTACAGCTTCCGATCAATCAACGTCAATAGTTTGATGCAGATACATCAACCGACCTTGTGATACCCCCATTTTCCTCAAACTCGGCGCTATAACCTCGCTGTTCTGTTTTCCCCTCACACGAGATCCCACTCTATCTATTCTAAAAAAGGTTGATTCAAAGCCAAAGCAAGAACCCTTGTCTCAGATCGTCTTTTCTCAACCTACTCATCCTTCGTCAATCATCAAATCCGCAACGACCGTATCGCCGTACGACCACCATTCATCTCAAGGAAGACGACATCCTATAACTCATAAGATATATATTTCAAACTGAGATATCTTCATCAACCTTCTTCCTTCTTGATCTTTTTCCCATTGTTTGGGATTAATACTTTATCGTCATCCCTACTCTTCTTCGTCCAGCTTTGTATACTCAACAGCTCGATTTGACACTGATCAGTCGATCCAGTAGGGTATCTTCTTCGAACTGCGAAATCATAGGAACAGAAGGAACATCCACCCCAAATCAAGTCGTACTAGGATATACGTATTGGATTAGTTAAATCAAAGTCCAAGGTGAGTAAAGAAAGGGTTCCTTCTCATTTATGTTTGAGGTGACTGGTTATCCCACCCATTTGTCAATCATATCTATATTGATATCGTTGGGTGATTGAGTGGGAATGGGGTGAAAGAGGAACCAAGGATGAAACTGTGTTTGGAATGAATTGTCCGAACGGGGAGGAAGGAGTACATAATCCCAATCCCAATTCAGATTCGAATCTCATCCGATGCTTTTGCCACCCAAACCCAACCCAATGTGCATCGATAATCGCTTCGTCATCTCGTCCACACCCCATCTCACTCGACTCGGCAACCTGTCTGATGGATATGACACGTCACATCTTACATGTTCCATCACTCTGTGCATAGATAAAGTATGATATATAACAACATAACATATAACAGACACTGACTCATCATGAAACGATCACACAGGAACAACAACACGATCAAGATAAAAGGTTGCCAGTGCGACAGTACACCTGGCCCTCACCATCATCATCATCATCATCCTTCTTCTCGACATTCCGATCACTGTGGTACATTCATTTTGCCTTCCCTCTCCACTCCTTTCATTTCTAGGAATAACAACATTACACGCCGATATCTCGTCAACCAGATTACATCGAATCACAATCAGCGAATTTAATCCGATTATTCTGTGTCCGATTCAACGACTCATCTAGATCCCCAACTGTTGACTTGCCACCAATCCATATATAACAATTATCAATTGTCACGCTGAATCGAATCCCATCTCCCTCTACCTTCAGTCTCGACAACACCAGTTCAACTAGAACTTAGCATTTTCCTCATGTGTGTCGATTATCAAACCTCTTTCCCTTCCTCTTCGCGTTTGACTCTCTCCTCGACTCCTCCGACGTTACATTTTGATCAATCATCAATAAACGACGGATCGATAAGTGAGCAAGAGACAATACTCGAATCACCCTCTGACTCCCTTTTCCACGGTCTGCCACCTCTTCCTCATCAGCGTTTCGTCAACGTCAACAACGAACAGTATAGACATAGACCGCCATCAAACAAGAAATTGGGTAAAAGACCGGTATCACCTACTCTCGTCACTCCTCCATTATCACCAACGCAATTACCACTCAAGAAGAAGAATAAGATGGATATGCATATGGCTAAAGCTGGCACGATAGCTGCTCAGTCAGCCTTTCAAACGCCCCTGGCCACTTATGTCGGTAAGTATAAAATTTCTCCCTTCTCTGCGCCCCCTGTTCTGCTTCTGCGGTATATTCCCGGGAGCCTGAGCTGACGATGAGCTTCTATACAGCTCAAATGGTGGTATGGTTGTGGTACGGCGATTTCGCTTCTTCAGCTCAACAACCGCCTTCTTCTCCTTCATCCCATTCTCCCATACCCAACGATCCATTCGAAGTCACTCATTCCTCTTCCTCTCGTATATCAAGTCTCATGGTTCATCCGTCCGCCGACTTTAGCAAATTTGTTTCACGCATGCTCAGCGTGACATCAGTCTCTCACAGCGTCACGATAATAGCTTTGCTGTATGTATACAGGCTGAAAATGAAGAACAAATTCTTCTCTACTCCTGGAAGCGAGCAGCGACCATTTATTGCTGGATTGATGTTGGGGAATAAGTATCTGGATGATAATACCTATACCAATGCGACGTGGGCGGAATTAGCTGGGATGTCATTACCGGAAATAAACGTGAGTTACATGTTACTTTTTTTTCTCTTCTTCTGCTCTGCGATTTACAGTAGCTAACGTGGATATCATTCTATCAGAAAATGGAAACGGAATTCTTGATCGGTCTCAACTATCAACTTGGTGTACCGGTAGAAGAATATACCAGATGGAAGAATCTCTTAGATGGTTTCATGACCTCTCGAGCTCCATCCAGTGCAATCGGTCGACATATCCGTCAGTTGCCTTCCGGAAAAGCACAATACCCAGCTACCACCCTCACTACACCCGCTATTGAACCAACCCCCGTGTCGATGTACCGTGCACGATCCGCTTCACCCCGAGCTCTTCCTCCAGCTCAGACCGGCAACTATGTTTTCCCACCTGGCCACGAACATGCAAGGAAGAGATCCGCTGTGGAAGCGTACAACCATGATCCTACTTCTTCAGCCGCTATCTATGAATCGCTCAGAATGCCCACTCGAAAAGCAGCTTTCACTCAACCCTTACAATCCACTCAACATCTTCAGCCTACACTTTCTGCCGTTCGAGCGAGACCCAGTCCAACCCAGCAGAATCTCGGCTCATCAACGATTAGATCAAGCTCGCTCAGTAGACAGAATGGAAGGATAGTCTCGGAGAACCAGGGATATGGTAGAAGAGGATCAGTTGGGCATACCTTACCTGCTCCATTGGGTCATATTCCGACTCAAGTATCACCCGTAGCCATGGATGTACCGATGTTCTCAGCTGGTCCAGCAGAATGGGATGGAGGTAGAGCGTTATTGGCTCCGTATGACTGTCAACCTCAGCCTCATCTTGTTCCACCAGAAGTAAGTCGGCTGTTCCTTGATTGTTGAACGAAGTAGGGCGGCGAAGCTGATCCTTTTTCCACATTAGCATCTGATGTTCTACTCTCTCGCTGCCGAGCCTCATCCTGGGGTAGATGGAGCACCCCGAAAAGCGATTCTTCGATATCAAGAACCAAACCAGTTCACTTATCCGGTACAACATACATCTTACATGTCCTCTTCATACCCTGTACATTCCGCTTTGGCTACACCTTACGCATTTGACGACGTGACAATGTACGATGCCAACAACAGTCCTCAGGCGCCATATCCATCTAGCGCTTACCAGTATCCTACACCTGGAGCCGTCCCTCAGATCCAAGGTCAAGGAATGTATCAACATACTGCCTATCCAACTCAGATGGGATGGTCACCTACACATGTAATTCCTGAACCTGCTCAATTCGCTAATGCTGGTCCACCGGGATTCACCTATTTCCCTAATGACATCGACATCACCAACGACCCATCTCGATGGAAATTCCCTCCTGTCGCTTTAGCTTCAGCTTCTACTGCACCGACCAACCATAATCAAATGATTGGATTAGGACTGAACACCAACCAGAATTCTATAGGCATCAATGTTGATGGTCAGATGGTTTATACGCCACAAGGGATGGTGTATTCAACTACAACACCGGTAGATGGGTTGATCAACCAGTGGAGCTCAAGGAGTGAATGGTCGAGTCCACTCATCCCTAGATACGGATGAGAAGCAGAAGAGGTCATGGACTGAATCATTATTCTCGAAAATGATAATCACTTATAATTCTCCATCCAAATTCACGACATGAAGTCATTTGGTTTACTTTTTTGTACACGCGAGACTCCTTTTTTTGTTCTCTGTTCTTGTAATTTTCATTTGGCCAATAAATTCAGATAGCATTTCCCAATCGAAGCAACACAAGCATATTTTTTTTTCAAGTCCCCTTTTCTTGTATTTATTATATTTATACATGATGTGACATGATTAAACTACATGAGAAGAGAAACATGGTATGATGTTATGAATAATGATATGTACATGTGCTGTAACAACATCAGGTCGATCTATGAGATTATCACCTTCCTCTTCCGGAGGTCATGAAACTGTGAAAAGGACCATCCGTCTCGTCTCACCGTGTATATATATAATGTACGATGGTCATGCTCAATCAAAGGATGGCATGAAACACGTCATGAACAGTCATGTCAAGAGGGTCTAGGCGAAAACCAGTAGAGTAGTTACTTTACTCCTTTGTCTTACCCAGGAAGAGCGATGAGAATGATGTCAGTACAAGTCACCCTTGCTTCTCCTTCGCCTTCTTGGGGCGGTGGGGTGGGTTGGGAATTGACAAAGAGATGCATGTACACCTTACATTGGACTTCTTTGTACTTCCATTACCCCTTTCCCCCTCTTGCGATCCTATAATATAACGGATATATATATAACTGATACTCGAAAGAAAAAAGGGTTCCTTCTGTATTCCCACTAAACACTGACATTTACCATCAAACGCACACAACCACACAACCACAACACACAGGCATCAACCCATATATAAAGAGACACAGATCGTCTTTTTAAACCACCCTCCCTCGCCTTGACCTTTTCTTTCACTTTGACCATCTATCTTCCATTTGAAGCATATCAAACGATCTTGACGCCTGACAACCGATCATATCAACGCAGCACCAAAACGAGTGGAAGGACCAGTATTCCACTGCGAACGACCGGATTGAGTTAGATTGAGATTTGGTCCCAACTCGAACCCACGTAAAGCATCGTGTGATTACACTGAATTGTAAAGTATCTTGAAAAGAGGATATCAGCAAATAGCAAGATGGATCCTATGTCTAGCATGATGATGATGGTAGGTGCTCTTTCTTACTCTGACACTGTCGCTGTCATTGTCAATGTCACTGTGTTTCATATTCTCGGTGTAGGGGTAGGCCGGGTAGTGCGTAATCTCTCTTTCTTGGAGATGATATTGTGGTAATGTTTTGGAAACGCGTCGTGAGGTGTCTGTCACTTGATCAACCGCTATATCATATCAGAGAGTTATCTATTCTCTTCTCACCTCTTCTTCTTCTTCTTCTTCATCTTCATCTCTATCACTATATATAGTCTTTAACGATATAATTACCTCTCTTGCCACCACGACATCCACCTCCTTCTCCTTTGTCTACCTTAGACCCCCGAAAATGAACCCATACTCAAAAGTCCGAACCAAAGCTGACATTAGAGAATACTCTATCAAAAAACACTTGTCGGATCATTATAATTATATCGCTCATGGACCTCCTTCACATACTCACGATCCATATACTATTCCATATATCGCCGTGCAATCGCAGAATGGAGGAATGGGTATGGGTGGAATGGGAATGGGAATGATGAACCCTATGATGGTGAGTGAACTCGAATGGTCACAAAAGAATGTTAATATTGGCGATGGGTGGGATGTAGGGTGGTATGGGTGGGATGGGTATGATGAATCCCATGATGGTGAGTAGATCATTTCTTTCGTATATGAGAACAAGTGATTAGCGAAATGCTGATGTGCGATTGGGCTGGGATTGGATGGTCGTAGGGAGGAATGGGAATGGGTGGTGGAATGGGTATGATGGACCCTATGATGATGGTGAGATAACCTTTCCATCTCACATTGACGTCGTCCTATACTCTCCATTACCCTACATCCTGCTCGAACTGTGTCTTCAAGACGATATTCTGTCATCAACGCTGACCACTTTTGTGTGTTTCAATACAGGGCGGAATGGGTATGGGAGGTATGGGAATGGGTGGAATGGGTGGAATGGGTGGAATGGGAATGATGAACCCTATGGTTCGCTTTGTCCTGCTAACCTGATCTGGTCTTGTCGTTCCGCATACTATATCATACCATACACAGGTGTTTCTATTCTTGTATATATAAGCTGACCCTCATGATTTTTACTCACAGATGGGTGGTATGGGAATGATGAACCCTATGATGATGGGCGGTATGGGTAGTTACGTTAGTACAGCTTAACCTTCGACCTTCTCTTGCTGAAATCACCCAGCTGATTGAGATGATACGACACAGGGCATGTTAGGCGGTGGACTTGGCTCAGGAGCGTACGGAGTTGGTATCCCTTCCCTCTTCCCTTACACTTCATCTATCTGGCTCTCACCTCGGATTCAACAGCTGATGTATCGTACACCTTGGTACACCTAGATGCCAAGGTATCCACCAGGCGGGTAAGCGTTCTTTGTTTCGATATAATCACTCTCCTTTGAATCCGATCAGTTCCTCGCGTTTGTCCATCCCCTGATTGGTTCGAACATCACCTGACGACCGTTTCGCATACACACCACAGTCTCTTCGGCGATTATGGGATGGGAATGGGAGCGATGCCAGGTGGGATGATGGGAGGTATGGGAACTGGAATGGGTGGATATGGTATGGGCATGGGTATGCCATGGGGCTACTGAGGGAATTGGATGACTTAGTCGAGAATCTTTTCAAATGAACAACCGACAGAAAATACAATTACAATTATACGCAATTGATATAAGCATGAACTCCGATGTATCTTGTGTCTTGTATCTTGTATCTTGAGAGTGTCGGATCTCTTTTTATTTTATCTCTCAGAGCGAGTGATCGCCAAAGACAGGTATCAGGTCAGAGCATATTAATCCACGTCATTTTCGTGTCTTACGTAAATTCCACCAATCGGTTAGCTCAGCATGTCTAATGCAAAGACATAACTAGCAATGTTGATGATATGTTGATCCGATCCCATACTCTCTCTCTCTTCGCTTCATCACATATCCATTACAATTTCGATCTTTACATCATCTAGGAGAAACCTCTGAAATCACAGAAGCACCTACCTTGGAGCTGATTGTCTATTTGATCCAGCTCAGCGAGTCAATCAACCACCATGCCCCCTAAAATGCCGGTCATCGCGCCGCCTTCCCCCTCACCTCCTCCACCTACAGCAAACGACGCTCAGGACATATTGATCATTCAAGATATCATGGACACTCTCGATCAGATCCCTCCGGAGCTCACCAGGGTGTACAGTGATCTGAATGAATTAGGTGCTGTGCTATACTGTGAGTAGACATTCTCCAATGTATACAAACGTTCTTCCCAAGATCGGTCCGCTTTTGCACCTGGGTTTCCATGACATGAGCCAGACCCAGCTGACTGATGTATCCACTTTAGCAACTCTTCTCAGCCTCGAGAAAAAGCTATATACACTCATCAACTGGATTCAAGATCCTAATATCAAACCGGAACAACGGTTTGAGCTATTACAGGAAATAGCGGAGGAAGCGGCTAGATACAAATTAGGTGGAGATGATAAGATCAGAGTGGCCGGTGGAGCATGCGACGGAGTGAGTTCAGCTATCAATCTTACGCCCATGTGGAAGATGTTTCTATGAAGCTGATTGACCTCCCTGCGTATTGCAAATGCTCAGATAATGGCCCATCAAAAACACTTGTCAAACCTACTTGCCGCCTCCACTTTGCTCAACCCTTCACCCGCTTCACCATACACCCAAACGCTCACACTACCATTCGCTCAACCAGTCGTTAATTCCCGACGACTACAACGAGCTGCCAATTCACCTTTCAGAGGTGCAGGGAAAGATGCGGGACCGTCCAACGAGGGCCGGATCGGTGATACACCAACCAAGAAGAAGAAGGGGAGAATACATCAATTAGGTAATAAAGATGATGATGAGACGTCTAGTGTGGGTGGGGATAAGGAGAAGAAGAAACCTGCTAAGAAGAGGAAACCGTATGTCTCACTTCTCTTCCGACGTGTTTTCCGTCTCGATTCAATTTGAGTTACCGCTGATATCGATATATTCAGTGTCAACCGAGCTCAATCACCTACAGATTCGGTAGCATCCACCTCAGCATTTACCGGTAAACCCTCAGAGCCTCGTACAGCACGTCAACTCGCCGCTGCAGCCAGTCGAGCCAGGAAAGCAGAGCAGGACGATGGGTCGGATGACGATTCGCGTGATGAGCACATACCCTCCTCTAGAAAAGGCGGAGTAGGCATGCATATCACTCAATCGAGCGATTCATTGATGGAAAGGAAGGACGGGGGATTAGGATTGGATATGGGAAGTGGAAGTAAAAGTGGAAATGCTACTCCCAGCAATAACAATAGTGCTAATGGTAATAGGGGAGGAAGTAAAACGAAGGTGTCGGCAGGAATTAAAAGATCCCATGATGAACAGGATGATAGTGATGATGCCCTTGAGGAGGAATACAACCAACAGCCTAATTCTCTATCCAGAGTATCATCCGGGCTCAAATCGAATACTTCCGGAGGAGGGACTAAGAAGAAGACCTCGACAAATATCAGTAATGGCAATATTCCCAATTACGATGCTGCCGGCGTAGACGATCATGATAATATCGTTGTGAATGACGAAGTAGATTCTAGGACTTACTGTACTTGTGGACAAGTCAGTTATGGTGAGATGATCGGATGTGATGACGATGATTGTGAGATTGAATGGGTGAGTCTATGTTTATGTTGTAATCCTGTCTTCTTTATGCCTACTTCTCCTTCTCTTCTTCTCGTCCATGTTGTTATAACGAAATCTACCGATTCCTCGTTTGTCTTTTTCTTAATTGGACCGATCAATACTAATCACATCTGATGATATAGTACCATCTTGCCTGTCTCAACCTCGACAAAACCCCTGAAGGTAATTGGATTTGCCCTCGATGCGTAGAAAGGAGAAAAAGACAACCTAAAGGTAAAAAAGCATCAAAGGCTAAGAAGTCCAAATAACCAAATCATCGGATCAAATATTGTGTTATCTTGGTCTTCTCATGGAAACCTTCCCTTTGGGTATCTATATTGTATTGTATGTACTCCATGTTTGGATCTGAGAATGGTGAGATCGTCCACGTTTATGTATAGCGTAATCCTATCACGTACTATCTCTTCGGGGGAACGCTTTGGAGCATTCGAAATAACCAGTGGTACGATACTACTCCCTTCAGTACATTCAACCTTCTTCCCGACTGGGTAAGAACCACGGAGTAAATATGCTTGCCTTGCAATTCTTATTATTGTCAATCGTCCTTGTAGCGATTCCGTCACATCTCAGTCAAAGCAGTCAACAATATGCTCAATATGCCAGTGGCTCCCAACGGGTCTATCGTCCACAAAAGTGAGAGGGAATATCACCCGTATCATCAGTACGGGGACGTACTGTTCGTTTCGAATCAAGGTATGTATTTCAGAACGGATGGAAGGAGACTTGCAAACGAGAGGTGAGGATGCGGTTCGTTTGTGACCTGTCAATAGTATCTGAGGAGTGACGGAAGATTCATATAGTACGGTGTTCCGAGATATGTTACAAGTTCCGCAACCGGGGGTCAAATCGGAGGAAAAGGCAATCTCATTAGACGTGACTTCCAGGGTGTTGGACATCTTCTTAACTCATGTATCACCAAACCACTTCATGCTCGCTACGACACTCGAGGAGACTCACTCGTTGCTCAGTCTATGCGACAAATTTGATTGTTCCGAACGACTAACTGATCTGTTGAAAGGCAGATTGATGGATCAATCTGAGACGATCCCCTGGAGGACACTTGTGATCGCTTCCAATACGGATGATCGTAAGTTAGGTGCGGAAGCTTTGAGATCGATGGATAGGGATACCTTCCTGAGAGGTGAGGGCAATGATATCTACTATTCATCAAACCTGAAGGATAGTATGAATAGATTAAGACCCGATTGGAGAGGTAAGATATGGGATTTAGTACTGGAGGACAACACCACGAACGCGACTGTTACAAGGATGGTACCTCGCAAGTGGAAGAGCAGAAGGAGAATTTGGCATACCGATTATCATGCTGAAGTCACAAAGGAGAGAGTGTTGCCGTTTAGAGATGATTGGAATGATATTGCGAATAGGTTTCAGCAAGATGATTGGTGAATGCCTGTTTTTTGTATTTGTGGTGATGCTCTCTTAAATTAATGTTACGCGTTAGCGATTATTTGGAATCGATGGGGCTCCCTAGCTCTTTGATCTGCTTCGAGAAGTGCTTCATCCCAGTCATATGAGGGTGCATATGTATATGACAGAGGAGGAATGGAGCATACGATCATGAAAGTCACCGAGCAAAACAATCATGCTTGCGAAGATATCAGTAAGTCATGGATGGTTGAGAGGAACCCCACGCGATCGACACTGTAGTCTCGCGTGATTCCTGATGTATCGTGTATGACGCGATCGTGTGCCTTTGGGTGCCCCAGTTTGTTGTTGTGGTTCCTTGCCTTCGTTTCGGTTAACAGTCCTTTGTGACTAACTTAGCACTAACCATTTCCTTGGCATGCCGATCATCCATCAATCACAAGTATCGGTAGTCAATCTGATATGACAATCCACTCTGTGATATACGAATGGCAGCGGAAATACCTACCTCAGCACACTCTGACAGTTCGACAAAGATCCTTTAGACCCTTGTCGAAACCTCAACTTCGTCGGTTGTTCTACTCTTGCTTAACACTTCTGGTGTTATACTATCTCGTCTGGCAGATACCCTCAAGATATCGTAAATATGTCCAACAGCAAGATCGATGGGTAGATTACCCTTTCAGCTCACCTAGGAAAGTTCAGGTGTTCATGCCTATAGGAATACAACGAGCGTACAAGAATGAAGATTTCTGTAGATCACTTTGGTCAGCTGTAGTCAATGGGTATAGGGTAACGTTGTACAATTGGAATGTAGATGCGGAAGATGAGTTTGATACACATAAACCAAAAGTGACCAGTGAGTACAGTGTATGACTTTCTATCTGTTCACCCTTCATATCTTGCGTTTCTCGTAATTGTGCGTTATGCTTATTGCTTATCATGGTTAAACAGGTCTATCATCCATACTATCCTCCAGTCGACTCTTACAATCTCTCGGTATATTCCCTCAAGATCTCGTACTTCTCGTAGATGCTATAGATGTGATTCTGCAATTATCACCTTCTGTCCTGATATCGCGATATAGTTTGATACCGAAAGGTCAGCAGGGGAAACCAATAACGGCTGGAAGCTTCAATTGTTATCCTAATGAAGCCAACTCAGTGAGTGGTCCCGTCACTATCGCAATGCTAAGAAAAAAAAACTTTTCAAAACCCGGCTTGTTTGAAACATGGGTCATAAAAAGAGCTTATTGATGACTCCCATACTTCAGTCTGCTTGTCTGGATATCCCTTCTAGTCCAATGCCGATTGACCTTTTCTATTCCGACCGAGACATATTGAGAGATTCCCAGTAGGTCGCCTTTCCCTTGCGGGAGAATGTGATTGTTAGAGGTAATTGATCACAAGCTCAACAGATCTCGATTGCCTATACATGCAAATAGCGGTCTGGTGGTAGGAAGTGTGCCCGAGATGAGATCGTTATTTGGGAAACTCAATGACACGCTGACAGGAGGAGAATACCCATATCAGCCAGATCAAGGTAAGTCCAACGTTCGAACCCTCCTCAAAAGCTCAAGCCTACAAGATCATCTCCCCCTGTCTGCTTGTACGTTATGTGAGAATATGACTTCTGACCGTCAGTCTCCCAAGCAGGTGTCTTCAATATTCATCTTTCAAAGGGTGATCTCAAAGTCGACAATACACTCTCAATGTTCTGGTGTGCCGAACACCTTACCAATTCACTCACTCTTCTCTCTTCCACAGATACAGGTATAGCTGGAAATATGATTTCACCTTGTGATAAGTTCCAGTATCCATTCACCATTTCACCCTCGGACTTACCCATTTCTCGACTGTTAGCGAAAGATAAACGTACGAGCAATATACCTGTCGCTCTGCATTTCAATGGGATAGGAGCGGAACCCGGATATAAGGAGATATGGGAAAAGATGTGGCCTTCGATAGGTAGTGAGGAATATAGGACTATATGGGGAGAGGAGAAAGTTAGGATAGTAGTGGATGATAAGGTTGAAAAGAAGTCGGTGAGAGATTTGTGCGGTTCACAGTTGGGATATATATGAGAATTGGGGAAATTGGATTAGATACAACGGTATGATGTATGTGATTATTCGGGATCTATGGAATTCATGGGATTTGGCAACTCAAATTGTGAGCTAAAAGCAGATTGCAACTCAATCACATATACCGATACCGAAGTGGCTGTGCGTTGAAGGTGAATTGATCATTCACAAATTGATACAACATCCTCTTTGATCCTTGCTCCACCAACTCTTCTTCCTTCGCTGATACAAACACTACCATCGCGCATAATCCTTGGATTGAGATCACACCTTACTAATCTTCTTGTTCAACTCGATCTATCTTGTAACTTGCTGTCCGTTAATCCCCAGCCATCCTGAGACACTCAATACCCAAAATCCATCATGTTCATCCATCCTTATCATAATCTAGGACATATTTCACTCCTTTCAGTAGACGGCACGATCCTTATGGCTGATTCCTGGCGTCTCGCCAGATCAAGGTGGGTTCACAGATCAAGCAGGTGACCAAGCTGATACCATCAGTCGAATCCTAGTACCTTCTTCGCTGGTCTGTTTGACCTTCCTCCACCCACCCCGGGACAGACATCCTACCCTAAAGACCTACTAAGCTTGGTAGAACCTATCGAAATGGAATTTTTCGCAGAAGTTATTGACCTCTTCCTGAACCTGATAAACGTATCCAAGCCTTCAATCCCGTCCTCTGCTTTTCCACAGACTATGGACCTCCTGGAACTTTGCGATAAGTACGATGTCAATGAGAATATACAAGGATTAGTTCGAGATAGATTACTTATGCAAATTGGAGATCGTCAATGGCAGCTCCTCATTTGGTCCGGTAAACGAAACGATATACACATGGCTGGAGAAGCCCTTCCACGTATGACTCCACATTCCTTCATAGCCAGTACAACCTATGAGAGCCCAAGGAAAGGGTTGTTCGTGCCTCTCTGGTATGCGTTGGGCAAGTTACCGCAATCTTGGCAATTGGAAATAATCCGTCTGGCTTTCATCCCTATCAATCTCGACACGAGACCAGGGGTAAAGTCGTATCAGTTCGAGGTTACGGGCGATTGGGATTCGGTCTCGCAGAAATTCACTCCTAAATAGTTATATTGAGGTAGGTACAAATCTTTTGATTGAGGAATGGCTAATAATGGGATTTGGTATAAGATAAACTACAGATCTCTGCAAGTGATATGTCGATATCTCAACTACCTCAATTATCCTTCACACGAGACACATAAAGCTCACTTCTGTAACATTCGTACATGATTCTCCTGTAATTACATGTTATCACCTTTTGTATGTACTTTGAGTACGAACCCCCTCTCTTTATAGTACGACCAGTTCCACCAAAGAGGAGTGTGAATTGCTACTCAATCACTGATCGGGTATCGCCCAGATTGCTAGAGGTACTGAGTATGAATCTGTGATCCCTTGTTTGTTCGACACTTTGATTCATTCCAATGTCCTGCACCCCACCTAGTATTTGAAGCAGAATGACCGAGACAATCGACCTGCAGCCAATATACCATCCCTCCTTCACCGATGGTGACATTTTGGTGATCGCAAATGATCACACTCATTTCGCCGCTGAGTGCGAGCGTCTTGCTCGTGGAAGGTGAGTATCAACCCATTTGTCCAAAAAGTGAGGAGGCGGTATTGACCAAGAAGTTGTAGTCAAGTCTTCAGAAATATGCTTGATCTCCCTAAACCAATATGCGATGTGATTAGTGATGGGATTGCCAACTCTGAAGTCAGGAGAAAGGAAAATATCATAAATATGGAAGTCGACTCCAAACTTACTGGATATTTCCTCGCTTTCCTCGGTGCAGACATTCCCCTCCTCCCACCTACTTCATTCGCCGATACGTGCAAGCTCTTGCGTCTTTGTGACCAATTCGAAGCAACGAATGAGCATGTGAATTTGGTGCGTGAACGCCTGGTTGGAGAGAGTAAAGGTAAACTCTGGGAATTGTTGGCGTTCGCTTCCAAGATGGACGACAGAAACCTCGGCTTGATGGCCCTCAAGGAAATGAACCTCGAAAGTTTCTCCCACGGGAGAGAGCCTGAAGGCAAATATGATGGGTTATTCGTCAATAGGATTTCGGATCTTTCACTCGCATGGCAAGGGAAGCTGTACAGTTCACCTCTCAAAGATGAGACGGTCACAGTCAACCGATTCTGTCTATGCACGAGAGTCTCTAAGAAAGGTAGAGACTATACGACCAGAGATTGGGAGCCTACACAAGTCCCTGGGCTGACTTTCGTAGATAGCTGGGAAAGAAACTGCAATGGCTTTGTAACGGACAAGTGAGTACTGTACTTCGGGTTAGCGTATCTCTGTCCGAGCTGTAATTTTTGCACTGATCGGTCTTGATTTATGTCAGCTGGTAGGCGACTACCATAACGTTTCCTCCCTTCGTTGGCAATACGTCAAAGTAGGGTTGCACGTACATTGTTGTACGTAGGAAAAAAGCGTCAACATCAATCTGAACTTGTAGTCGAAAGGCATGTATGTATTGATTCAAAGTGATGTAGTTGTATATATGTAGCTCTACATACTTCTTTCACCTTGGTTCTCTGAGACTACTTGACTACAGCTTCCAAAGACATATCTACTGGAACTTCTTCCAGTGTCAGCCAGAACATCGTTGTCGAGAAGATCCATCATCGGTCTGACAAGCGGTACTCCACACATGATGACAACCTCACTATTCAAAAGTACAATCCACAAACATTCCAGTGTAGGAGATATCTGGTTCAGATCGGAGGACGGCATCCTTTTCGGGATCTGCCAACATCGCATAGCTCAAAGGAGGTGAGTCTAGCCCTCAAAAAGTGACCCCCACCATGATAATGACTGATTTCGATCTACCTCAGTACGGTCATATCTGACATGCTAGAGCCTCCCCCTCTTCAGGGTGAATGGATGTTGTATCAGCGGTGAAGTTGTAGCTCACTGAAACTTTTTGACTGACATTTGACATAGCGAGCCCGATAGATATTGAGCTGTCCACCGGCCTGCTCGAGATACTACTAGACTACGTCACGTCATTGCATCCAAAAGAGCTCGAGACAAACTTCAACGATACTAAGGCTCTTTTCCTGGCTTGCGAAAAATGGGGAATCGAACATACCATTTTGGCGAAGTTCAGACAAAGGATGTATGATCTCAGTATCGATGATCCATGGGATTTACTTGTATGGGCATCGGAGCGGGATGATAGACATATGGCTCGAGCAGCGTTGGAGAAGATGACCCCTGAGACATTCGCTAGGGGTAAAAGGACATACTGGGAGAAATCCTCTTTCTGGATGAGTTTGGACGAGCTGCCACCCCCATGGCAATGGCGCCTTCTGAGAGCGGCACTCGATGACCCTACCGAGGGGGTCGTGACTCGCTACGAAAAGTATGAATGGACATCGAGAAAGAAGTATGTCCGTGAGTCAGAAAGAGAGATACATCCCACTCAAGACTGTTGGCCCTGCAGAATGCCATGGAAAGATGGAAGTAAGATGTTTGAGCAGAGAAAGGGTGAACATCCCGGTTAGGAGGAAGAGTGAGTTGAAGCACCGCTACCTTCTTTCACATTCGTGGCTTTGCTTATCTCCTATGTATTTGTATCTGTCTAGGAACCTGGACGATGGGAATCTTTCTCAAGCCTCTGGTAGGCCAAGTTATCATCACGATAGGGAATCAGGTTGTCGAATAAGCATTAGTACTTACATGCAATGCACGAAGGGTGAGACTGAGGAAACGTACTATCATTCATAGGCGTTCATAATTGGGTGAAAGATGTTAGTGTATCCTTTCAGATGCCATACATTGCACACGTCCATGAACTGAGATAATGCAATTCACCTGATTGGTAGTCTCAAGGATTACTTGTACTTGTAGTTCTATTTGTTGATGATCTAACAATGTATTTGACTTATGTCGAAGCCTAGTACGTAGTCTGCATACGAAACTGAGAGCCCATGGACCTTATACTGTACCGGCAAGGCATAACTTGGATGGCAACTCCATTACGGCTCACATGAGATGATGGTGTAGTCATACTCCGTTATCTCTGATAGGTTTGGGGTCGCCACAACCTTAGGGTTCGCTTTCGTATGGTGAAATGATCAATCGGTCATGGTACGCCTCTAGTTCCTTTCTCACATCCCTCTAAACATAATTCGAAATCTTGAACTCGGTAGATCAGTGTCCCAATCAGCCATGTCCATGACGGCGGAGGGCTCAAGATGGGCACGATACGCACGAAAAGTTCACCCAGTTTTCTGTAAGGGTGATGTCGTGTTCATCTCCAATGACCATACACTGTTCAGACTACAAAGATATACCCTTCTGAGATTCAAGTGATTAAAATTTCCTTAACATAATGATCCCAGATATCAGTACAGCTTATAGAAACTTCATTTCACCTAGTGTCAGCAGTGTATTTAGAGCAATGCTCGAGATTCCCCAATCGACAAGTGAGGTCGATAGCGCTACAATCCCATCTTATGCTGAAGCCACCTCGATGGATCAAAAGCCGATTGACATGAAATGCTCACCCGGCGCTCTCGAAGGTTTCCTATCCATTCTTGTTACTCCCATTCCAATGCTACCTTCTTCCTCTTTGGAAGACACATACGAAGTCCTGAGGCTTTGTCATCGATACGGCTGCAAGAAACAATATACCGATAAAGTTCGTCAGCGAATCTCGGAGGCTGCAGATGGATCCCTACAACTTTGGGATGTCTTGGAAGTCGCATCAAGTCTTGATGATCGCTCTTTAGGAAAGATGGTGCTTTCTCAATTCAGTCGCGCCGATTTTATGACATCGTACGTTGACGGTATATCCAGAGTCAACAGTGCGTGGAAAGGAAAGATTCTCGTATCGTGTGTTTCGCCTCCTGAGGAACTCAAAATCCAGGTTTACAATTACAATGGTTTAC
Organism: Kwoniella mangroviensis CBS 8507; assembly: GCF_000507465.2. Lineage (NCBI taxonomy): Eukaryota > Fungi > Basidiomycota > Tremellomycetes > Tremellales > Cryptococcaceae > Kwoniella > Kwoniella mangrovensis. The sequence goes on along the minus strand of NW_027062534.1, from coordinate 2,843,499 downwards.
CCTTCGGAATACGAAAGTCATGGGGTTGGTTACTGAAAACTGGCGAATGGAAAGGGCTTTTTGACGATTTCGACACAGATAACTGGTGAGAGATGGAGTAAGGCTTCATTGCCATCCGAAACTGCAATGGACTTTATCGATGAATTGCATGCCTGAATCCTTAACATAGATGAATTTTCAATATCGGGGTGATTTGGTTCATGACATATTTCCATAATTTCTGATACCGCACGAGGAATGACAGAATGCAGCAGTTCCAGGCCCCTATTCGGCAAGAGTCTTACTCTTAGCCTACTTCAAAGCTTCAAGGAAGCCTCATGCGGCTCATGAGACTCTTACCGAATGAATCGGGGTGGATACTGTAGTAATATCAAGGTATCTTAGTAGAGTGGTTTGCGCTTGTGCCACTTTTGGTCGTGAGTGAAATAAATGTTCAAGCGTCATCGCCAACTTTTTGAGCGAATTCAATGTCATTTGAGACACACATTCCACGCAAAATCGACGAGATTTGCTTTTACTCCAATACACATATATACCATCTATTGCATCACAAACATGTTCAAGAAGTTGGTCTACCCTCCTTGGCCCACTCCACGCGTCGCTGGGATCGCTGACTTGGCTTACGCAGATTCAACCCAAAAGAGGATGTATCCTCCTCAACCTCGCTCAAATCCTCCGTCCAGCGTAATATCCGATCATCCCTCCTAACACAAATCCCTTTCCTCACTCAACCAGCTTATCGTGATCCATCCACTGTCCCTACTGCTGCTCCGACAGAAAACGAGGCTCCTCCTGCTGCAACGCCGGAGGTAGAGGAGGAAAGTGCGGGAGGTAAGAAAGGTGGAAAGAAAGGTGGAAAAGGTAAAGGAAAAGGAGGCAAGGGTAAAGATAAAGAGGATAAGGAGAGTAAGGAAGATAAAGAGGATGGAGAAGGAGAAGCGAACTTGACGGTGATAGATGAGATTTGGCCGAAGAAAGAGGCTTTAGGTCTGACTAAATGGTACGTTCCTCTCTACACTTTTGTAAAAATCTATTTCCCTTTGTTCTGCAGTATGTGTATCGAAATATCAATTGGAATGTCGTTATATGAACGGATCAGCAACCACAAGGGTATAAGGCTAACACTGTTAATTCTGACAGTCACGACAGGATTAGTATATTTACTGTACAAACTGTCCCTCTATTTTTCCAGCATTTCGACGGACCGTTCGTACCCACCCTCAAGCTGCTACACAAATGTGGGTATTCACATGCCCATTGATTGTTTAGAGACAATTTAGGACCCAGTAAGCTAATAGAGGTCATGATGTAGATCCTGAAATGCTACCGCACGTTCAGATAGATAGAGGAGCTATCAAATTCTTGCTTGCTGTGAGTGCTCATCGTATTACCTGACCTTGGTACCTGTGATCGTCATACCTTCCGATATGCTTCATTGCTACAATTGAATCATAGAGCTAATCATCACATTTACATATAGGGCGCAAACATGATGGCTCCTGGTCTATTATCGGCAGGAGGTAAACTCCCCGATGGTCTACCGAAAGATGAGATAGTAGCGATCCACGCAGAGGGTAAAGAACATGCCTGCGGTATAGGTAAACTGGTAGCTTCGAGTGAGGAGATCAAGAAAGCTGGAAAGGGAGTTGCGGTAGAGGTCATTTGTTGGATTGGGTAAGCTAACTCGCTCAGTTGTTTCCGTAAAGGATGAAAGCTTATACTAATACAATGTTTGATTGGGGGCCGATAGGGATGATTTGTGGGAAGTGGATACTATTGGATTATAAGTGTAATTGCATAGATTGGGCTAGGGAGGATGTTGTAGTAGCAAAGCGTGTATATAGCATAAAGCATTGTTCATAAGATATGGGACATGACTGCCGGCGTATGGAGGATGAGATCACCATCAGCCGTTGATAACTTCTCGCATACGATTGCGAATACATAAACACGAAGCAGGACTAATGTGACAGACAAACACTCTTGGGTTATACATTGCAGCAGCAAAGGGATTATTGCATGATACACGACATATGCTGATAATGGTTCGTCATAAATTTGACAAGTTGGGTGGCAAGAATCCAAGATAACGAGATAACCGGATCTCAAGCTGACTCTGACTCGAGAAAAAAGTTGATCCGCTTCTTCAGCTTGATCTAACTTTATTCTCTCCATCTCCTGTCTGTACTGCTTACATATTGTTCATAATCCTTACCTCCTTATCACTCCTGCTAGATCGCGGCTACGGCAGTAAAATTTACTCAGAATGACTATACAGCCTATAGTACTTCCGGAGACGATCGTGATAGGTGTATTGGGTATGTCTATTCGCCTCTTCTGTTCACACAACAAGGTATTCTCCATAGATCATGCGCTGATACCTTTTGTATACAGCTCTGCAAGGCGCTTTCGTAGAGCACATACATTACCTTCAGAAGTGAGTACCATGCCTCTCACTTACCTGCCTTTCTATCACAAGCTGCAACATGTGCTTACTAAGAACATTATACAGATTACGTCCCCAAGGACACACCATAAAAGCAATCCCTATCCGCACCCTATCCGAATTGGAACAATGTCAAGCGCTAGTCATCCCCGGAGGAGAATCTACTGTCATCTCATCGATAGCATCACATACACCTGGACTGCTAGAAGCATTGATAGAGTTTGCTCGGGACCCTGCGAAAGCTGTCTGGGGGACATGTGCAGGGATGATCCTGATGGCTGATGTGGATGGGATTGGTGGTGGGAGGAAAAAGATGGTCAAAGGCTGGGAGGGCATTGGGGGAATGAAAGTATGGAGGAACTTGTATGGAAGTGAGTGCAGTGTCCATTTGGGCTGGCTTGAACCGTCAAGACCAGATTCATGACCCCATGTGCACGGATCTTTCTGCTGCTCTCTTACTTTCATGAATCATCAGATCCTATCAAACATTCTGTAATACAAGTGACTGACTAGAGATTGCCATTTCGCAGCTCAATTGGAATCATTCGAAGCTTCTCTGACCATCCCTTCCTTTTCGAACCCTTCTAAACCATTTAACGCCATTTTCATCCGAGCTCCCGCCGTCCACTCGTTATCCCCCGAAAGTCAAGTCGAAGTGGTAGCACAATTACCTGAACAATTTTTACCTCCCCCACCACCTTCAGACTCACCATTGGGCGAACCCAATCTAGAGGACCTGGGAAAAGTATGGTTGAAAAAGGGCAAGAAGATGGTCACTTCTTTCCATCCTGAGCTAAGTGGGGATGTGAGAGTACATGAATTTTGGGTTGAGAAGTGTGTATTGGGGAGGTAATGAATCACTCAGATGGACACCAAATGTTTGTTCGCAGGGCAGCTATCATAACGATCATTATAGATTCTCTCGTTTTCGCTTGTTGTATATACTAAATATAGACGATCTCCTTAACCATAGCCATTGTTTAATGCATTTCCGCATATGGTGCACATTCACCTATTATACAACAAAATATACACTGCTCCTCTGCTTTGCGCTTGACAATGCTATACCACTGCAACGATGTGAGCAGGCTCAGGATCACTACACCTCGACCTCTTTCATCGTTTCCAGTACCCTTTCAATAGCAGCTTTGCCCAATGGTACCCACACCCATCTTCCTGTTCTACCTTCCCCATCTAGACTCGCTTCTACCACCAATCCGTGATCCCTATATTCTCCAATAAGTGCATCGTACCGTTCTTCTTCCCTCGCTATAAACTTCTCTTTCGCTAATGATTGAAGAATATCGTTGTCTACGGCAAAAATCGGCGAGACCTGATTTGGTGGATAGGCGATATGATGGGTAGGTTCGGGAGGTAAGTTCGAGAGTTGTTTCGTCAAAAGAAGTTTAAGTAGTCTTGCAGCCATCGGTGGAACAGATTTTAGTATTTGTAAAGCACCTTCTTCAGATATTCCACTTGTACTTGACGAGCTAGATAATGACAAATGTGTGGATGCTGATAATTTCAAGTAGGAAAGTTCTGTCGTATATGGAGCGTAGGTTGTGAGATTGTGATATAACCAATTAAATCCCCGTTGAATAGGAATTTCACCTGTCCAACTTCCATCTCCGTACACATGAGGTGGAGTATTCGTGAGTGATGGTGAGAATAGGAGAGGTGTACGTAAATGATCGAACGATGCGATAAGATGGATTCTAGGCGAGGAAGCTAAGAGTGATAATACTGAAAGGGAAATTGGTTTTCGTAACGATGTCGAATCTAAATTATGAATTATCAAATACAGATCATTTTTCGATATTGGATAATCCTTCTTTTTAGCTTGTGGGATCGAATTTGGGGGAAGGAAATAGGAATATATTCTATGAGCGGATCTTTCAATCGTACTTGAGTTGTTGATGATAGATGAACGTAATTTGATATTTTGAGGTACGGATAGATTATCTTCTATCGAATTTAGTATCTCCCTAATACCCATTTGTGGGAAATGTCCATTCACCACTACCACCTCTCCTCTCTTACTCAACCTCTTCTCTACAAATCTATTGATGGTGTTCCTCTTCGATCCGAACCCGTAAAATATCAAGTTGAATCCTTCTTCCAATTCCATCTCCCACTGATCGTACCTCTCTTCGAACTGTTCTGGCGGACGTATCTCCTCTCTGGCTGCCGACGAAGAAGCAGTATATGTATCGTACTGTTTCTGAGATAATGGTTTGACCAAAGATGAATATGAGTTGCCGGAAGTTCTAGATGTCCTACTTTGATAGGCGAGATATCTATCGGATTTAGACACTCTTATTATACCTTCTTCTTCAGTCTTCTCAAGAATTTCTAACGGATCTAGTTTACGTTTATTAGGCGTTTTCTTAGGTGTGTTACCTCCTCCAGGAGTCTTTGAGCCTGTTCGCTTCCTCGGTGTACCCTTTTTTGTTGGTGTGGAAGTTCCAATCAAACCTGTCTTGGCTCGTTTGGTAGGTGTACCATCTAGATCGTCCTCCTCGTCCACATCTACGTCGTCATCGTCGTTGTCGTCGGAAGGAGCATCGAAGCCTTCGTCACCTGATGATGAGGCCGAGGAATGATGGTCCGCATAGCCTGTTAGGAAAGATACGAGGTGGGAGGCTGAGGGCTCGTCATCTATCTGTTCGGCTACTATTGGGTCGGGAGAAGGAGAGGGAGAAGAGGGTCGAGCTCTTTTGGTCGCACGGGGAGGCATGGTGGGCTGTATTCCGAGTGCGATGTAAACAAGGGGAGACTCTTCCAGCTCTCTACGTGTGATACTCTGTAGTAGTGTTTGTCCCTTGGCCCAATGAGTTGAGAGGTGTCAAGTCGAAGAGCCAGTATCGGATGAGATGCACCGTACATGCATCAAAATCAACAAAGATGAAATCGTCGCGTCATGACATTTCTGATTTTCGATCGAACAAGTAATAATGTAGGGGTGGGTTGACAGGAGGATCGCGCGTCATTCACATCTGCATCTACATCTACATCTCATTCACCATTCACTTCCTATCTTTGTCTCTCTGGCACTGACAAACACATTTCGAGATGCCCTCTTCTACCCCAAAGAAATCGTCAAAGAAAGAAGACTCGGAAGATTACTCTCCGAAGAAGAGTCAGGAGAAGAAGAAACCGGTCAAGAAGGATGAGAAGGCTGCTGGGAGGGACATAAGGGGATTTGTGAGTAGAACCTCACTCTAAATTGATATTTCTATGCTGATGGTGACTGATTATCATGCAGTTCGGTCAAGGAGCGAGTTTTCTCTCAATGATTGTCCTGATCTGGGCCTGAGCTTATAGTTGTCTTCACAGGGTGCCCAGAAATCTAGTGGATCATCATCGACAGCTGGCAACGGGACGGGTAAGAAGCCCATAACGATCGGTATGTCAGCTATCCGAGCACTCTCAACTATAGACTGACTCATGAATCCAGATGACTCGGACGAAGAAGAAGAAATAGTCGAGAAGAAACCAGCACCCAAGGCTAATACTTCGAAACATTTCGCTTCGGCTTCGTCCTCAGTCAGTATTACCTTCATTCTGATGATCCCAGCATCGGAACAGATTGGGCCATTGCAATCAACTGAACTCGGTACACCATTTTGCTAATAATCTTTGCTACATCTGCTATTTGATGCACAGAAAAAACCTATTGTTCTCGATTCATCCGATTCCGATACCCCCGCTCCCCGACCCAAAGCCAAACCACCCACTCCGAAGGCCAAAGCCCCTACACCTAAAGCGAAGCCCACGTCTGTCAAACGGAAGATCCTCATTGATTCAGAAGAGGAGTCCGAAGAGGAAGTGGAAGATGTGAAACCTGCTAAGAAGAGGCAATCTTTAGGAGCCGGATTGAGTAGTAGATCAAATGGGAAAAAACCTTCTTATGTTGACAGCGATAGTGAAAGCGAGGAGAAAGATGAGAAACCGAAATCTAAGGCTAAGTCAAAGGTACCGGTAAAAGGCAAGAAGGAGAAGTCTGCATCTGTAAGCTTCCTCAATCTGTCACCATCGTAATGGGTCATGGAGCTTATGCCCTCAATTGCCTTGACAGCCTATGGACGTAGACGAGAGTGAAGATTCAGATTCTGAAGATTTCATTGATGATGAAGAAGATGAGAAACCTAAGAAAGGAAAGGGTAAACCAAAGCCTAAAGCTTCACCCGCCAAGAAGTCGACTCCAGCTAAGAAAGCGCCTGCGCCCGCACCGAAAGCAGGTAAGAAAGATGTAGATGAGGAGAAACAGGTCAAGGCGGAGGAGAAGAAACCCGCTAATAACAAGTATGTTTTTTTGTTCATTGTCATCATATGAGTCGAATCACTGATGTGTCAACATAGTTGGAGAGCCGCTGCTGCTGCACGAGCTGCAGGACCGAAAGCACCAGGCTCGCGGGACATACCCCAGGGTGAACCAGATTCTCTGGCTGGGTTGACATTCGTATTCACTGGTGAAATGGAGAGTTTGGGCAGGGAGGATGCTCAAGAGCTCGTCAAGAGGTTATCTGGGTGAGTTGGTCAATCAACAACCGGCGAGATGAAGTTGATGGATCTAATCATATTTACGCTCGTAGTAAAGTGACGTCGGCTCCCTCGGGAAAGACATCTTTCGTTGTTGTTGGTGAAAATGCAGGAGCATCCAAATTGAAGACGATCAAAGAGAAGAAGATTCCTACGATGACGGAAGATGAATTTTTCGAATTCATCAGATCAAGAAAGGGTGGACAATTGGATGAAAAGCAAATCAAGGCTAGACAAGCTGAGGAAAAGAAGATTCAACAGCAGGCTTTGGAGATGGAGAAGAGAGAGAAGGAAGAAGAGACGGATAGAAAAAGGAAGGAAAGGGCTTTGGAAGGGACCGGTATCGCTGCTAAGTAAGTCCAAAATGACCACAATCTACTGGAAGCTGCACGCAAGGAAGAGAACACAACGCTGATTTCGGTGCCTTCGGTGTGACAGGAAGTTGACTCCAGCTTCAGCCCAATTGTGGACGACCAAATATGCGCCTCAGAACCTCAGGGAGATATGCGGTAATAAGACTGTTGTAGAGAGGTTGGGCACATGGCTGAAAGACTGGTGAGCCAGAATGTTGCCAAGGCTACCATTGTCATGCGGAATAGCTCACTTCTTGCCATGCATGTCCAGGCAAAAGAACTATGATTCAGGATTTAAAAAGCCTGGTAAAGACGGTACGGGTATATATCGAGCTATACTTATATCCGGTCCACCTGGTATTGGTAAAACCACTTCTGCGCATCTGATGGCTAAGGAAGCTGGATATAATCCCATTGAGTTGAATGCTAGTGACGCGAGGAGTAAGAAGCTTGTTGAGGTCAGCTAAGATGAATATCTTCGGGACCGATCGTATTTCAGCTGACGGATATCGTTTTGAGAACAGAATTCCACGAATATAGACAATACTTCTTTGGATGGGTATTTCCAAGGCAAAGGTATACAGGTGAGCTCATGGACATGTTTGGCACATGAAACATCATAGCTGATACCTATTCGCATCACCAGAGTACTTCTGTAGCAGATGTTCGAGTGGATTCGAGGACATGTCTGATAATGGATGAGGTTGACGGTATGTCAGCGGGTGATCGAGGTGGTGTCGGTGCGTTGAACGCGTTGATCAAGAAGACTAGGGTATGTCCCGTCTGCGCTTTTTGGCTCAACTTATCATATATGTAAATTGCTGACCTTCCCATGCTACATACAGATACCGATGATCTTGATTTGTAACGACAGATCACTTCAGAAGATGAAGCCTCTACAATCTACTACCTTCAACATGACGTTCAGGCGGTATGTACATATATTAGGCCTCGGACCACCAACTCGTATTGGAGCTGACAGATGCGAGATAGGCCACAACCAGCCGAAATCAGATCGAGAATTATGTCTATCTTATTCAAGTCAGTTTTCTCGTGGATGTCGCACCAGGTCTTCAGCTGATTCCGCATTGTGCTATTACAGAGAGAAGCTAAAGATTCCGGCCAATGTGGTGGACGAACTTGTGAAAGGTGTGAATTCAGATATTCGACAGGTGTTGAATATGCTTTCTACGTTCAAATTGAGTAAAGATCAGATGGATTTTGATGAGGGTAAAGAACTGTGAGTAGATATCAGCTGTTGGGTCCAGACCGGATGGACAATAACTGATATTACTTGACATACTTCTATGTGCAGGGTCAAAGTCAATGAGAAGAACACCATCATGACTCCTTTCACTATTACCGACAAACTTACTGGACCATACGCTTTCTCCAAGACTAGTAAAGAGACTCTGAACGATAGGATGGAATTGTATTTCCACGATTTCAGCTTTGTCCCATTGTTCATTCAGGAACATTACCTTAAAACCCAACCTGCACTCACGAACACACTCAGTGGAGCAGAGCAGAATCTGAAACACCTGGAACTGGTTAGTAAAGCAGCGGATGCGATATCGGATGGTGATCTGATAGATAGAATGATTCACGGGTGAGTGATTCTCTGATACAGCTATGTCACTGATCTTTTGCTAAGACGAAAGTAGCTAATGTTTTTGATTCGTTGGATAGATCGGAACAACACTGGTCATTGTTACCTTTCCACGCTGTTCAATCTACTGTTAAACCTGCTTCTCTAATCTATGGACCAGGCAGGAGTCAAGGTGGTCCAGGTGGTTGGGGTCCTGCTTTCCCTCAGTACGTGTTCATCCTGAACCCAGGTCATATTGGATTGCTGATTTGTCCTATGCTTTTTGCGTATAAAGATGGCTTGGACAAAATTCGAAACAGGGCAAATTGGGTAGACAACTTACCGATATACAAATCCGAATGCGACTCAAGGTATCAGGTGGTAGAAACGAAATTCGAGAACAGTATATGCCTTTGTTGGCTAGTAAGATCGTGTTGCCACTTGTGCAGCGAGGCACTGTGAGTACAAGCATGCTCACCTTGAACTCATATGATGTAGCCCCAGATCACGATCAGGAAATCGCTGATAGCGTGGGCTTCTGTGTAGGACGCTGTCGAGGAGACTATCGAATATATGGACGAATACTTCCTCGGTAAAGACGATTGGGACGCTCTGGTCGAACTGGGTGTTGATAGTATGGCTGAGAGTCTGATAAGTAAGAAGATACCGAGTGCTACCAAGAGTGCATTCACGAGACAGTGAGTGCCCCCGTCCAGTGTTATTGTCAACAGAATAAGATTGGATCACATCGATGGCTGATGTCATGCTTGTTGTCAATCAGGTATAACAAATCAGATCATCCTATCGCATTCCACAAGGGAGATATGTTTGCAGCCTCAAAGAAGAAGATTGCAGATATGGGACCTGCACCGGATAATGAGGATGTATTTGAGGTGAGTCAACGCTAATATAGATTACCATATCACTGCTTGGCCGTGGAGAGATGCACAATTAGGTCATGTTGACTGATCATATTTTGATTTACTACCTGTTTAGGAGGACGAAGCAGTTCCGGATGAGCCTTCGGATAAAGGTGAAAATGATGATTCGGAAGATGAAGTTAACGATGTTAGTAAAGATAAATTGATCAAGGCTGTCAAACCGAAGGGAGCTACCGCCGCGAAGGGCAAGGCGAAACCGAAAGCTAAGAAGTAGACTCTGGTGAGATGAAACAAGTGTGATGCTTCCAGATGGTCGGGTATCTTGTCGTAGGAGGTTCTTGTCATACAATATGTGAATTAGATTTATCGCATGTATCTCATGTAGTGTATCCGATACTTATTGGACTACGATCCACCTCAGATCAGATCCTCCCCGTCCAACCCCCTGGTCGATCGTAGTCCAAAGGATGTTCTGTCAAGTGAAATTTGTATAGAGTTTGATTAAAGTCTAACAAGGTTGAACGAGCATCTACATGGCACTTGCAACACTTTGACTAGTATGATACCTTAAGGGTTATATATCCGGGTATGATGCAAAGCCTTCTTTACCAGTTTAGCTTCATTCTCATACCTCGAACCATCGTCTCATCGTCTCATTTAACCAAAGATAGAGCAGGTCTCTCATCGTTAGATTTATAGTTAGTACATATTTTAATATCGACCAACAGGTGTGGCGCCATCTTAATACCCAATCTACGAATAATCTCATTTCATCTCTTATTTTACCTTCAGATCACCAGTCTTATAATTAGTGTCGTCCTACAAATTGTTCATTCGCTCTCGAGACGATCCAGAAGTGGACCTAGGTTCTTCGCTTCTTTACTGGAGGTTTTATTATGGCTTCGAGTACTGGGATAGAGACTGGTTCTCCCTCTATGGCATCCACTTCAACTCCAACTCCCTATCCATCCTCTGCCTCTTTGGCATCAGCCTCAGCATCAGCATCGGGACCCTCTTCAATTACAGACCCTTCATCCACATCCTCATGGTCATCATCCCTCGACCCACTCTCACCATCCCGTAATCCACTTGCGTCCTCAGCCCTCGAATCGCTAGCCAAATCTTTACCTACCTATCTTGCAGTCGGGGGCTCAGTACTGGGAGTGTTGGTAGTGATTGCATTGGTCAGTTGGTGGTATAGACGAAGGAAAAGGAGAAATAGGTTTGGGAAAGATGAGGAGTACGAAGAAGAGTGGAGGGTAGTAAGGAGTAAGAGGGAGGAAGGAGATTTGGAGAAAGGTCGGAATAGTTCTAGTGAGTCAAGTCTGAGTAGCTGTACTGACTGGATAATACTGATTGATCATCTGCATTAGACCGTACTAATGAGAATGGTAATGAAGACATGTCGGCTACCACCACCACCACTCACGAGCATGGAAATGAGGAAAAATCAAGTGAGATCTACTCTATCACCCATGCCACTCCATCGAAATCATCACCCAACCTCAGTGTACATGTCGATCAGTATGATCTTTCCCCTGCCAGTAGTCCCATGTCGAGTCCCATGTCGAGTAGGACTGGGTCGCACGAGAATTTGGTGCAGAAGAGTGATGAATTATAGAGAGTGCACGAATATTATCGGGTGATCAAGTCTCAGATATTAAAGGGGGGAGATCCTTACTGTATCGTATTTTCGACCTGTCTGTATAATTAGGTCAAAAACCAATTTAGACGATAATCATGATGAAGATAGCAGATATGAATAATCAGTATCATATAATGTATAGACTGCATAATCATAGAATATGAAAATGTCCATGTACAAGGTACGGTGGAAGATCCAGGAATCCCAAAATAAGAAGATAGGACCATGTCTGTCCACGTTTTCAATCGGTCATAGTATTGAAGGCAGGGAATCTTATCATACTGCACCTGCTTCATGCTGTTCCTTTTGTTGATCTTCGTGATCAGTTAAGTATGGTATTTTGAGCATATGCAATTTGATCATTGCGGTCATCTCCTGATTTCATTTCGTGGTTGATTTTCTCACCTCTCTCCCATGGACTAAACAGTTCCTTCCTCTTACCCATCATAGTCATGCTTCCACAGCATATGTCAAATAGTCAACCAACCCCAACCACCTCTGTGCTCCTTATTATCCCGTCTCTCATCAACCATATCACTCCAAGCTTTACCTGCGAAGCTCCATCCCCTTGCACCCGACCTACTCCACCCAGCTTCAGTCTCACTCACACACCCCTGACAAGTTCCCTGTCCCTGACACGGTCGCTGGGGTGATTCGATAGTCTGATCCCAGCCTACAAAGTAACTTTGGGACTCATCATCTTCAAATTGAGGTAGAGGGGTAACTTCCAAAGAACCTTTGAAAAAATCCATTAAAGCTGGATCATTACTTAGAGCATATGATTCATCCGAAGAAGTATGTTTGCCGTCCAGGTGTCCTTCTAGGTGGGAGAGCGATATGGAAGGTGCAGGAGACGGAGTATTAGGTTGTCGGGGAAAGGGAACATCCCCACATTCAGGTGATGGCGAAGGGGTTGGGGAAGTGATGAATCGAGAGAATCGATTTCTGGCCAAGAATGGGATAGTAGTTCGTCGGATTACACCTATAGAGCTGGAGATTTCGTCCCCTGCTTGGGGAGGATGTTGAGGTACTTCCTCGGAAGGAGTTTGCAGTAACTCGTCAGGTGGTGAAGATGGATGGTGATTAATTGGCGTAGGGGATTGCACGAGGCTTGTCATCGGTGATTTTTGGTTATGTCTAAGTTAGTAATCTGGTACTTTATGATTTCTTCAGGGAGGATGTTCTTGAATGCCAGTGTCACAACAGGAATATGTTTCGATTCTTTCTCTATAGCGGCAAAACCCTCTGCTTAATCAGTATATATGTTGGAATGAGTATGTTTTGTGAGGCGACGATATACCAAAATCGAATGAACGAGGGGAAGAAGAAAATAAGAACGAAATCGGATAACCGAGAAACCCAGAGGAGAAAAAGAGAGTATGTAGAATTATCGGGAAAATAATAATAGTCAGATCGGTTCATGGCTAGAGGGATATCTCCTTTGATCTGATTTTTCTTAAAGGTCGGGAGTTATTGCGTGATCATCTCGCTATAAAAGGATTGGTAAGTACGTGAAAGGATTATTAGGGATGATGGGGAGGAAGGTCTATCTCACACGAGATCAAATGGATGTTGCTGCCCCACTTACAGTGGCAAGAAGTGAAGAGTAGTCGGCCAAAGAAAACCTGAACAATATCGACAGAAGGCCTACGCTGCGCGACATACCAGACGGCCGAATAGATTATACTTTGCTGCGATTCTTTCTTGTCGGTTTCGAAGGCTTTGTCAGTCTCAAAGGACGGGGCAGCAAAATTGTCCGTTTACGGACTGGAGCAAAGCCCACAATCATTCGGCTATAATGTCGAATTATGTGTTGTACAAATCTCTGGGACATGGGTCTCCGATCGATGACAAGGCCAGAATCCTACATGCTGTCGTAGCCACGACAATCGAGTTTGTCACAGGCACTCTGATAAGCTCTCACAGGCACTTTGGGGGTCGTCTCCGTCTTGCTCAAGGGATTCATCGTTCTAGAGATGAAACGTGACGACCGCTCTAGTCCCCTACAAACCATTTTTGTTCAACTGGCCTACACAGATCGACCGGTCGAGTCGCTATACCGGAATGTCATTGAGGCTTGAGAATGTGAGAATAGCTTGGCATGGAACGATGGGATATAGGGGAGACGATGATCGCCATTGACGTCGTACATGACATGAATGAGGCGTCGCATTCCCAGAATCTTGTCATGATTCGCACCTCGTAGGAAAGACGCGTCTTTTTATGCTTCCTTCCCTAAAAGACGCGTCCAGCATTCCTTAAACTTTAATGTCCTAAGTAATTTACCCGATACACGAAAAGACCACTGGGATCGTTCCTGAACCCAAGATCAGAGTCTCTCTCTTGCTATGGTCCGGCGTGTTCGTTCTTTTTCAGCCCGTACCAGAGCATCCCCGCTCTTGTACACGAAGTGCGTTGCCATGGTGACCACCTTCACTGTACCTGTGATCCCCAGCCCTGCCTGTTCTGCGGAGTTGTTCCATTCCAAACAGGACACGACAATAGGTTCGGGAGATGCCTTAGCTTTGACCATGCCGATCCAATTATCTGGTAGGCACAGGGGCGTACTTTGAACTTGGTCGATTACCCTTGTTACATCATAATAAGCTTTCTCTGATCCGACGTGGACCAATCTTCCCCCATCTCAAGGTGGAGATGGAGGAATGAACAAGATACCCAGAAAAAATTGGAGCCCACATCCTACTTTTCACCACGTCTCTAGATCTATCGGCATCTTCCATCGTCTCGTCACTACACATAATTTAGCATCCTCCGTCAAGCCCAAGGCAAGATTCGCATCGAAATCAACCGCACAGTAACGATTGTCATCGAATTCATATAGGTTGGACCACTACGTAATTTTACCGTTATTTCCTCTTGGTCGAACTCTCTTACGCGTTTTTTAGAATTCTTTACGATAGAGCCCGACGACACGAACATCAGAACGACGACGAAGTAAAATACAAGAATCACGATATACGATATACTTTCACGTCGACGGACTCTTCCTTCTCCCCATGATCTTCTATTACTATATACGTACTCCTTATAGATAAAATTGAATTTTTATCAATTGTTCGGTTCCCCTTATCTTAGTCGGTTCCGCTATATCTTCGTCCAACGTTTCTGCAACTTTCTCCGCTACACGAGTATCGAGTATCGAATAAAATCCGAATTCAGCAAATAGTCACAACAATCATCAAACAGTCAATATTGACCAGATCAGTGATCTGAACACACAATCTAGTGGAAGGGACCAATATACCTTGGACGATATCGAAACGAATTGAATACGCATAATACGCCAAATCTCACATCAACCGTCATTATCAATATCACACCCTTAGATACTGGTCTATATTGAAACTTCATCACCTTGTCTAATTGTTTATTTTGGATCTAAAGACCGGACAAACAACAGCCTCCCTTCGTCGGTGCACATAACAATTTGAATTGCGGTGGGATCGAGAAACTATATAGATATAGGTAGAAGGGGAATTAGAAGGAGAGATCATCTGGAAAGAAGGATACGGACGTTGATCGCCCTCGCCACGAAGTCTGACTGTACCTCATATCACGACTCAAACGACAATACTTTCATCTCGGTTCTTTCACGATGCCTCTACAAACCCGAAGACCCAATTTACCTTCCCTCACCCTTCCCGGAACAAAATCTTCGTAAGTTTTACTCAACTGTGATTCGAGGCTTTGTTTGCGTGTTTGCGTGTTCGAGAATATTGGCTGATGGTTTGAGGACAGTCTCTTGATGGTGGAAGATGTCCATACACCCCATACGCCCAATCCATTCACTCCATTACCTTTCGAACAGGGTCCGATGGTCATGACCCCCGATACACCCTCATTCGATATGAAGCCTCTGGAGATTGTGTTGAGTGAGAAGCAAGTGGATCAGGAGGAGTGGACCGAAGAGGAAGATGGTTTATTACAGAGTGTGAGCAAAGCTGAAAAACTGTTCTCGATGATGGATCAGATTGTTGAGGTGACTCACACTGACTCTCTTTTGCTGGCGCTCAACGATAGTACCTTGCGCGTCCACCTAGAGCTTTACGAACAGCTTATCCACCCGGTACACTACCACCTCCCAGTACTCTCGACGAGATTACTACCCATTTAATGAATAGCGAGACTCGTAAATCACCTTCGATAGATAACAATGGATTCACGTTTGCCGCCTCTAGCGTCAACTCGTCTGCCAATGAGGATATGACCCCAACGGGTATCGTACCTCAATCTGGTATGAGATGGAAACATACATGGCATTCTACTCGACAGAGATTATTCAATCTAGCTAGAAAGGAAAGTATGGAGAGTATCGGTGGTCATAGGAGGCAAGAATCAGATTCGATCATACCTTTACCTTCCCAGGAGGAAAGAGGAGACGCAGTGATGAAACCTCAACGACCGAGGTTGGCGGTACTTTGTGCGACCGGATCTGGAGGTCAGAAGATGAATAGACAACAACATAGTATGGATAATTTGTATGGGGACGAGAAACCGCAGACGTTCCAAGAGGCTTTGAGGTGAGCGAGATTGCGAACACATTCACGATCTATTGGTGCCATTGCCTCACGCTACGAGTGCTAATTACCGATGATAATTTTTTCACGTCCAGACTGTCGAGCAACTTGCAGGTCAACGCCCAAGGTGAAAATGAGATACTTCATTCTGGTTCCGGTCTTTCCTCTCGTGAGTGATCTGACTGTCTCGTTGTGGCTGTCATCATTGCTAATTCCATCTGTTTGTAGCTTTGACGTTCTCATTCAACCTTCCAACGACTATCCGAAAACCTTTCCCTTACTCTGCCCCCTCTTCATTCCTCCCTCGACCTGCCTCACTTTTGCAGAGAGGCCGATCGTTCACCTCCGAAGATTTCGCTAGAGAACATTCCAAAGCTGCTGGCAATGGGGACGTCGATGATTTCGCGTTGGACGATATCGATAGTGAATCCAGACCTGAATCATATTCGCCTACTCGTATTGTTAGACCGGAAATGCACAGATCGGTATCGAGCCCAGCATCGACTCTACATTCTTCTCCACCTTCATCAATATCCAGTCAATCTGAAGAAGTCGAGACTAATGGAGCGGGATTATTGGAGGTAGATATGTTGGAGGAAAATCCTATTACACCTGTCAACCAAACTTTCTCTGGATTACTTCAACCTGGACCACTGGGATCACAATGTTCTACTCCTACCGTATCTTCCACTCCCATGAATCCCCCTCCAATCGTCCAGCCTCCTACAAGAGGAGAAGCACCATCTATAACTCTAACTGTCGATTCACCCGAACATCCAACTTTCCCTCATCGATCTGCTTTACCCAGAGATCGATCGACATCACCTTCAGAAGCATTCTCAAATTTGTCTTTGGGATCGTTACCTCTCAAATTACCTTTTACCGGAAGTTCACCCATGAACACGCGATCGGTGTCGTTGAATCACAACAACGGGATCTCATTGCCGGGTGGAGGGTTGAAACGGAGTTTGAGACCAATACCTCTTAATCGATCTTTATCTGATTCTGGACCCGGCATCAGTTCAGGTAGACCCGGACCTGCTTTTGGAAGTAGTTTATCGATGACTTGTTTGGATGCCAGTACTGATAGAGACAGGGAGAATAAGAGACAGAAAGCTATTGCTGGGATGAAATTCGGCGGGAATGGATTGAGCGTGGTAGTGCCAAAGAGGAATGGACAGCTAGAAGAATTGAGGTCGCCTTTTGAAATCAAGAAGGCCTTTTGAAGAGTGATGATCATTACCTCAGTGAGGTCAAAATAGTTGGTGGACCGAGTTCACACTAGACAAGTTGGAAGGGGCAAGACATATCTTATATTGAATTTAATCTAATCTATTATATCTATAACTAGTTCATACCATCAGTTTGAGACTGTATAAACGCACATATCATATCATCATATTTGTTGGAATTTATAGGAATAGTATATACATCGGATATCTGGATACCGTATTGATAGTCATGCCTTTGTATATCATTTGCGACGCATCAGTAGTTGTCGTTGGAGTCGTAAACGACAGTTGTGTACCACGGGAATGCGAATCACCACATGCTCGTTGAGGTCTGATGTCCACTTGTTCTAGGCAAGAACGGTGTAGAGTATGGTGTTGAGA
Source organism: Kwoniella mangroviensis CBS 8507 (assembly GCF_000507465.2). Classification (NCBI taxonomy): domain Eukaryota; kingdom Fungi; phylum Basidiomycota; class Tremellomycetes; order Tremellales; family Cryptococcaceae; genus Kwoniella; species Kwoniella mangrovensis. The sequence continues at coordinate 2,825,893 of NW_027062534.1, read as the reverse complement.
ACATTAGCTGATCGCGTGTGTTGGGATCAACGCGACGCGTCTTTGTCCCTGAATGTCGGATTCCTGATTTCGCGTTTTGCCATTTCAAACTTCAATTTCATCGGACCAACTCATGTTCATCCATTCGTCAGTGATACCACTCCAGTACTGCTCAGAACATCACTTTCCCTCTTCCCTTCTGGTTCTTCCTTCTCCAGCATACCCCTGTATCTTGTATCAACATGTCATCGAGAGGATCATTCAGAGGAAGAGGAAGAGGCGGAGGTGGGTCGAATACACGATTTACAGGTAAAAAACGATCTGGTCGCGGAGGAGGAGTAGCGTATGGTATCGATCGACCTGCACCCAAAAGAGAAGATGACGGGACTGCCGCCGCTGAGAAGTTCGAAGAGGTCAAGATACAAGATGAGATAGATGAGAAATTGGGATTCTGGCGATTTGAGAGCTCAAGAGCTGATGGAGAGAAGAAGATTGGCTGGTTGGTTAATATGCATCAGGTGAGTTGGCCGATCTGCAATATGAGAGGAGAGATGGACCTTTGAAATCAGGCCACCAAGCATGGACTGTGACTGATGCCCGAACGCCATATAGACATTGATACAGAGCTCGACGCATTCTGGTGGTTTAGCAGCAGTAGATTTCTATTTCATCCAGGATGACGGAGGAATGTTCAAAGCTACGATACCGTATGAACCATATTTCTACGTGACATGTCGAGTGAGTGTTGCCGATATCAGCTAACGATTACTTCTTCGTCATAATGTTGAGAGTTACGGCTGATGATCATATGGTGTAGGCTGGAACAGGGACGATAGTGGAAGAATGGCTGCTGAAGCGTTTCGAGGGAATACTGATACGTGTGGAAAGGGAGAAGAAATGGGATCTTAGTTTGGTGAGCAGGATTTACAGATACATCTTCAGTGTGAAGGTCAATTAGAGACTGATGGTGACTCATCTCTTGCCTTTCAGCCAAATCATCTGTTGTCAGCACCACCGATATTCCTCAAACTGTTCTTTCACAACACAGCAGACCTTCAGTCGATACGTCGAGAGATACTGCCATTAGCAGAAGCTAACTCGGCAAGGTTCACAGCAGTAGATGCGTACGCCGATGTAGTCGGCGCGGAGAACGCTATGAACGGTAATGGAGATGATCAGGAAGGGAAAGCGTGGGGCGCGGAGGATGAAGGTCGTAAGAGACGTGATAAGGAACCAGCAGAATGTATCATAGATATAAGGGAACATGATATAAATTATTATCTACGAGTGGCCATTGATCTTGGTAAGTCATTCCATTGTCGGCAAACAGATAGACGATAGATAGCTCACTAGGATCCGTTGAGCAGACGTTCGAGTCGGTTTATGGTACACTGTGACCTCTCATACAGGAATGATAAGCTTGGAACGTATAACATCATTGGTCAAGCGAGCGGAACCAGTTGTCATGGCTTATGATATCGAAACGACAAAACAACCCTTGAAATTTCCAGACCAACAGACAGATCAAATCATGATGATTTCGTATATGATAGATGGTCAAGGGTACCTCATAACGAATAGGGAGATTGTTGCGGAAGATATAGAAGATTTCGAATATACACCGAAGGAAGAGTATCCCGGAGATTTCACCATCTTCAACGAACCTGATGAAGTGAGCTCGCTTAATCATATCGAATTCTACCCTAGCTGTAGCTGACCGTCTCTTACCTCCAGCCTGCAGTGATACGGCGTTGGTTCGAGCATATCCGAGATTCCAAACCTACTGTCATGGTCACTTATAACGGAGATAGTTTCGATTTCCCCTTTGTCGATGTGCGAGCCAAGATACATGGTATAAGCATGTATGATGAGATAGGTTTCAGACCAGATATCGAAAATGAGTATAAATCTAGAGCAACGATGCATATGGATTGTTTCAGGTGAGATGTATCTCCTACTTGGTAGTCTATGTGATTGCAAGCTGACATGTTGAGGATAGATGGGTAAAACGAGATTCTTACTTACCTCAAGGTAGTCAAGGTCTCAAAGCAGTCACCAAAGCGAAACTGGGATATAATCCTACAGAATTGGATCCTGAGCTTATGACACCGTAAGTCTCAATCGTGATGGTAACATCCATCGCAAACGTCATCCTCGCTGATGAACCCAACAGATATGCGATTGAGCAGCCTCACAGTCTCGCTCAATATTCCGTCTCCGATGCTGTTGCGACATATTACCTGTACATGAAATACGTTCACCCCTTCATCTTCTCGTTGTGTAACATCATTCCCTTGAATCCGGATGAAGTGTTGAGAAAGGGAAGTGGAACTTTATGTGAAACTTTGTTGATGGTATGTTATGCTTACTATTCATTTGAAGTATATACTGACCGGTCTGCTTAGGTTGAAGCCTATCAGGCACACATCATCATGCCCAATCGACATGAAGACCCTCACGGATCCACATACGAAGGCCACTTGCTCGCCTCGGAAACTTATGTCGGTGGTCACGTCGAAGCCTTAGAAGCTGGTGTCTTCCGAAGCGATATACCGA